>NC_054597.1:13668921-13971951 GCF_004785595.1 Juglans microcarpa x Juglans regia | reverse complement strand
TAATTCTAATAAAAAGTTAGTAATTACATTAAATAATAAAAAAAATTAAGGAAAGATGTTATACAAGTTGACCTACCTTAAATTTAATTATCCCTAGCAAAGAAGTAGGTCTTGAAGAACTCCCTAGGTCTTCCATGAGCTCTACACAAAAGGAAAAAAAAAATAAGCATAATAATTAAAACAAATTACTAATATGATTTACACTTTAGATATAGTTAAAGAAAAGGTGAATGATGCTACATACCTGTATCAATTTTCTCAAACTTCTCAACATCATCCATTAAAGTACGAATGTTAATCGGGGTAGAAGAACAGAGCCAATTTTGTGTACAAATAAGAGCTTCTACCATAAGTGGAGATACGCTACTGCGGAAAGGATCAAGTATTCGACCTGCTGTGCTAAAAGCTGACTCAGAGGCCACTGTAGATATCGGAACTGCAAGAACATCCCGAACAACTCTTGAAATAACGCGGTATCTAATGGAGTTGACCTTCTACCAAGTCAATAAGTCGAATTTCACATCATCTTCTTCACATTTTTCAAATAAATATCTCTCCAATTCAGATTTAGTCGCCAAAGAGTTATCCGACTCCAAATGCTTCTTAATTTGTGCATGGATTAATGATCTGAAATCACCTTGACCTACCCCAGCAGTTGAACTTGTACTACTAGCCCCTCTCTCGCTTGATTGGCTTATAGTTTGATCTTGTGCCCCAACATTACTTTCATCATTTTCACAACAACTATCATATAAACGAGTCAAGGCATCTTGAACCCGATCCACCAACATAAGAACTTTTGAACTATTATCCTCATATATTCCTTCAAAAATATATGTTAGACCACGCATTTTATACTGAGGATCAAAAACCAACCCAACATACAACAAAAGATTCATTTTTTCAATATTTTCCCAATACTTCTCACATTTAGATTTCATACTAAATGCCATTGTCCTCAAATTATGAGTTCCTTCCACACACTCCAAATTAATTGCAGCTTGAATTGTTGCTAGCTCAAACAAAAAACTGTTGCAAGTGACATAATTGGTCCTCGAGAAACGCAAGGTTGCATCGTAAAAAAGTTTCAAAAATTTTACAAACAACCTACTCTTATCCCAATCATCCATGGTTGGAGGCCCTAACTTGGATGCTCCTCCCCTTACCCAACTCACTAACACCATCATCATTCTCACTATCAACCTCCCTAACACTCTTAAGATATCCCGGATCTTCATCCTCTAACCGCTGAAATGCTTTTTGAAACTTTTCTGCCCTATCCAACATCATATAAGTGGAGTTCCAACGGGTTGCTACATCTAAGCATACACCACTTTTACAAGTAATGTCTTCACTGTCACAATATTGCTTAAATGTGTTCCACCTTTGTGGAGATGATTTTACATACTTCACATCTCCTCTAATTCTTGCAATTGATTGATCATGTTCCAAAGTAGTATCCCTTCTATTCCTTGTCTTTCTTTTGAGATATAAAACTACCCCATTATTTGAACTTGCATTATCAAGTGTAATTGTAAATATTTTGGGCCTTCTCCATTCTAGCAAACACATTTCAATTTGCTTACCTAGTGTCTCACCCTTATGGTTTTCAACCTTGCAAAAATTGATAATTTTTTTGTGCATATTCCAATCTTCATCAATAAAATGTGCAGTGAGACACATGTAGTTAAAATTTTGCATGGATGTCCATGTATCCGTGGTTAGACAAATGCGCTGCCCCTTAAGAGCACTTTTCAAATTGTCTTTCTCTCTCAAATAAAGTTTATAAATATCTTTTACAACCGTTACACGGGATGGAATCACATTCCATCTAGGTTGCACAACAAGCATGAATTTCTTAAACCCCTCCCCTTCCACATGTTTAAAAGGAAGCTCATCAACAACCAACATTTCTGCTAAAGCTTCTCTACAAGCCTCAACACTAAAAGAAATAGGTACAAGCCCCCCACTACTTGATCCAGACTGGAAACCCAATATAAATTGGTTTCTATCTACTTTCTTAAGTGGAGACTTCTTACATGTTTTTTTCAAGTGCCCCAACATTGATTTTGTGCCATTTATATTAGGATCACAAGCATAAGTCATCCCATAGAGGTTACATGAAGCCCTAGGTTTCGACTTATCCTCAGTAAGAATCTTTGTAAAATAACCCCAAACTACTGATCTTTTCCTACCAATAGATGGCTTACTTACATTAGATTTGGGAGAAAGTGAATCATTAGTTGCCATTGATTCCACAATCCTTTGACTCCTTTCCATTGTAGGTTGAATATTGCCGTATGTTTATGTTTCATTTGAAGGATTCATATGTGATTCTGTAGTAACAAAAATAAATACTAATTGTTGATCATATTTAGAAAAGCTTACTCGCAATTGATTGTAAAATCTGGAAAATGATTGTCAAATCTAAAAAATCTGAAAAATCCCATGGTTCCTTAGGTTTCTATACATGTTAACCATCCACTGATCTAGGCCATTCATTTTATTTGAGTAAGTTACCTGGTGTTATTGTTAAGTTGTTAACATTAAATACCACACATACACGGATTGACTTTTACCAACAACAAAACCCAATTGGCCACAACCAATTCAACGACAAAGCCTAGGCCACAACCAACAACAACCCAATCGGCAATAACAAACACTAATAAATTTCGGATTCAAAAAAAATACCCTAATATCACAAAACCCAATCAACTCAATCGGCAATCAAGATTCACAAAAATCACAAAATCACAAAACCTAACTACAAAAATCCTAATATCACAAAATCCAATCACAAAAATCATAATAGGCTACTGCTAGTATGTAATTTAAAAAAAAAAAAAAAAACTTACCGTGAGCGGGGGGCAGATCGGCAGAGTTGAGAGAAGAGAGATTGAGAGCGACGAGGTCACAGACTCACGAGAGAGTTGAGAGACGAGAGAGTGAGATACCGGAGCGTTGAGAGTGAGAGATGAAAGAGTTGAGAGACGAGAGAGTGAGAAGTGGGAGAGTTGAGAGTGAGAGACGGAGAGAGAGAGTTGTGACTGCGAGAGAGTGAGCCACTGAGCGGCGACGAAGAGAGCTTACTGCGAGAGGCGAGAGCAGAGTGAGTGAGAAGTGAGATTTGAGAACTCTGTGACTGAGAAGTGAGAGACGAAGAGCGCCGCTGCTGCTGAGTTCAGTGTTTGACGGAAGGAGATGAGTGTCGATGACTGATAGTGATGAGTTCCACTTTAGGTTTTTCAAACATATTAAAACGGCGCCGTTTGACCTTTGCCCTTTACTATTTAATTAAAATTTAATTCTTTGAATCTTTTTAATGTGTTTTTTTTAAATGATAATTAAATTTTTTATATATTTCTAATTCATTTAATAGACTATAGTGATTATAGTGATTTAATATAACTATTATTTATTAACTATATATATTTGTAATACATTTAATATACTAAAGTCAAATATTTTATATATTAGACTATATAATATATATATATATATTTGTAATACATTTAATATACCATAGTCTAATAGTATTGATATTAGCCTATTAGTATAGTTATATATTAGTATTAATTATAACGATTTAGTATAACTATATCAGTATAAGTATAACTATAGTTTATAGTCTACATTAAACTATTAGTATTAGTTAAATAGTTATAGACTTGTATATTAGTATATCTATATAATAGTATTAATATTAGCCTATTAGTATTAGTTATAGTGATTTAGTATAACTATATTAGTATAACTATAACTATAGTCTATATTAAACTATTAATATTAGTTAAATAGTTATAGACTTATATATTAATATAGCTATATAATATATTAGACTATATAATATTATTAATATTATCATATTAGTATAGTTATATATTAGTACTAGTTATAGTGATTTAGTAGAACTATATTAGTATTAGTATAAGTTATAACTATAGTCTATATTAAACTATTAATATTAGTTAAATAGTTATAGACTTATATATTAGTATAACTATATAATATATTAGACTTTATAATAATATTAATATTAGCATATTAGTATAGTTATATATTAGTACTAGTTATAGTGATTTAGTATAACTATATTAGTATTAGTATTAGTATAACTATAGTCTATAGTCTATATTAAACTATTAGTATTAGACTATTAGTTAAATAGTTATAGACTTGTATATGAGTATATCTATATAATATATTAGACTATATAATAGTATTAATATTAGCCTATTAGTATGGTTATATATTAGTAATTTAGTATAGCTAAATAATATATTAGACTATATAATAGTATTAATATTAGACTATTGGTATAGTTATAAGTTATATATTAGTATTAGTTATAAATTATATATTTAATATTAGTATTAGTTATAAACTTTTAGTAAAAACTTGTAGTATTAATTATAAGTATAACTATAGTCATTACTCATTAATCTATATTAGACTATTAGTATTAGTTATAAACTTTTAGTGATTTAGTATTAAAATTTTATGTAATAATTTATAAATTATAATAAGAAATTATTTCATATATGATATTATGAATATATATAATTGTATATATTATATATAAAAATTTCACATAAAAATTTATAATTATACATAATATATAAAACTTATAAATATTAATTATTAATATATATATATATAATATTTTGTATAAAACTTATATATACAATAATATAAATATTATTTTTTTATATATATTTTTAATAAACCGGTCCGGTCCGGTCCGGAAAATTCCAAAACTGGAACCGGACCGGAACCGACCGGTTTTCCCATTGTAAGAACCGGTCCCGGACTGGACCAGTTTAAAACCAATAAAACCGGTCCGGTCCGGACCAGTTTTCCAGTTTGAAATTACACCCCTACCCCTTACCTATTTCTACTGTGCACAGAGGGTCTTATCTCCTTATGAAAGAAGGCAGGGGAAGAGAAGAAAATCAGTGGGGTGCGAGTGTGTAGGGAAGCCACAGTAATTGATAACTTCCTATTTGTAGATGATAGTGTGGCTTTCTGCCAAGCCACTGTCCGACAGAGTCAAAATATCCAGTCCTTATTGAAGGTGTATGAGTTGGCCTTGGGCCAAAAGATAAATATGGAGAAAACTTCCATCGTGTTTAGCAAAAATGTTAATACTCAGACTTGAATGCAGACTATGGACATATGGCACATTGAGACTGAGAATAGTTATGGAAGGTACCTAGGGTTACCACCTATTATTCGAAGATCAAATGCAAGGGCCTTTTCAGATATTAAACATCAGATATGGAAGAAGCTACAAAACTGGAATGAAAAGTTCTATCGCAGGGAGGAAATGAAGTTCTGATTAAAGCAGCGCCAATGGCAATACCAACATACTCCATGAGTTGTTTTCTATTACCTAAAGTGCTATGCTCTGAATTGGAAGCAATGATGGCTAGGTTTCGGTGGGGTAAAAGAAAAGAGGAGAAAAAGATAAATTGGGTAAGCTAGGCCAAAATGTGTAAGCCCAAAGCTTGTGGAGGCATGGGTTTTAAGGACTTGAGAGACTTTAATTTGGATTTTTTGGCTAAGCAAGGGTGGAGGATTTTAAATGGCGAAGGTACTCTGCTTCACAAGATCCTTAAGGCCAAGTATTTCACAAAATCCAGTTTCTTTCGGTCAAAGTTGGGTTGTAATCCATCTTTTACTTGGAAGGGCATTTGGGAAGCAAAGGATGTTCTAAGGCAGGGGTGCGGATGGAGGATTGGAGATGGTAAAACTGTGAAGATATGGCAGGACTACTGGATACCAGGTGCTAAACCAAAGGTGCTCTAGGAACTACCTCATGTCATGCAGGTTAGAGATGACAATGGGAAGGTGGAAGGGTTATTGGATAGAGTTACCAAGTGGTGGAATGTGGAGAAGGTGAGAACTCTCTTTAATCCAAATATTGTTAACAAAATACTGAGGATTCCAATGTCTCCAGGGGCACAAGCTAACAAGTTAATATGGGGTGAGGATAGGAATGAAGGATTTAGTGTGAAGTCAGCTTATAAGTGGCTGAGAACTAACAAAAGGCAGGCTGGAGGGGAATCATCCATTGCTCAATCTCAAGGGGATCTATGGAAGGCAATATGGAGACTGAAAATCCAACATAGAGTTAGGATATTTTCTTGGCGAGCTTGTCTAGATTGTCTACCAACAGAGGAGAATTTGCAGAAGAGGAAAGTGGATGTTAGGGATGGTTGTTGTTTTTGTGATGCTGACACAGAAGATTTACCACATGTATTGTTGAACTGCCATAGTATTGCGACTCTATGGACATGCTATCTCCCCGTTATGGCTCAAGTAGGTAGAAACCAGAGTATTTTTAATGTTGCTGTGCAGGTGAGGTCTATAGGGAGTCTGCAAGACTTGGCAACTTTCTTTTCAATTGCCTCAAGTATAGGTTTAGAAGGAACTGTAAAAGCCATGAGGATGAGCTCCTGGATGCAAGAATAGTGATGGAACACGCCGTGACGATGCAGAGACCATATGGAGAGGTAAAGGTATGTCTGACTTTTGGATTAAAGAGATTTTGTGGCTAGCAGCCACCATCTAGGGGATCCATGAAGCTCAACATAGATGGAGCTATTTTCCATCATCTTCATAGAGCAAGGGTTGGCGTTATATTGAGGGATGCATAAGGGAAGGTCATTATGGCAGCCAGTAAGGGTGAATGGGAAGTGGAACAACCAGAGATGATATAGTTCTTGGTTGCTTTACGTGGCCTTCAACTTATTTCGCACATAGGGATCACGAACCTAATTTTGGAATCAGATTGCTTGTTGGTGGTGAAGGAATTGAATGATGTTTCTGCATACCAGTCACCATAGGGGTCTATCATCCATCAGATTAGGATCCTGTTGAGAAATTTTATTGATGTAAAAGTTTGTCATGTGAATAGACTAGGCAATGGGGTAGCTCATGGCCTAGCTAGACACGCTTGGGTTGTAGATTCCATTATGATGTGGTGGAATGGGTTTCCATACTTTATCTCTCAAGCCATTTGGCTTGATGGCCGTCTGTAACCTATTTGTTTGATTGAATGCAATTGTTTGTTTTATCAAAAAAAGAAAAAAGGGAAGGAATGCCAACACTACAACACAATTGCTTTTTAGTGACGGTTGGAAAATTGTAACAGTTGCCAAACCGTTACTAAAAAGCCTTTTCTGTGACGGTTTCTGGAAACCGTCACTAAAGACAAATGGATTTTTTTTACGTTCCAATGTATAGAAAATTTACGTTCGAACGCCACATATACGTTCGAACAGTGTGGCTACTTACGTGCGAACGTGAAATGTTTTGGTGCCAACGTTCGAACGTTAGTAATTAACGTTCAAACGTAAAATGTTTTGCGCCAACATGTGAACATTAATTACTAACGTTCGAACGTTGGCGCCAATCTTAATTAAATATGACTAATTTAAAAATTATATGGTTTTTATAGTGCATAATTTGTGAACAAGTCTATATAATTGACTTGTATATATTTATATATACACAATTTGTAATATATAAATATATATTTATGTTTATATATATTTGAAGTGTAGTGACTTAGAATTAAAGATGGAAAATATAACATTAAATAAGATTGAGAATTGAATATTAAAAACCTTATAAATATTAAATAATATTTTTCTTTACAAATAATAAAAGTAAAATATAAAATATGATCGAATTTCTTAAACAACACTCAGATGATAACGTTGTTCACGAAGTTCGAACTCCGTACCTCCTCAGTCAAGGTATCAACCTTGTCGTTGAGGATACCTATACGATGGGCGACCTCAGAGACAAACGCATCTATAGCCGTGAGCGATTGATAGATCTTACGATCGATATGCGCAGTCAGCTGTGAGATCACCGCATCAACCCAAGTAGGCCGCACATCTCCCGCAGATGTACTCGGCAGCTGCTGACTACTACTCCCCACATGACCTGGCTCAGGCTACGTCGGAGTCCTCTACAAGGGGTGGCTGATGTCCCTACGCCTATCCAATGCTACATCGATGCATGGTCATGTCGAGAGGGCTCATCTGATCATTGACCCGCTTCTCTAGTTGAGTTGGCACTTCCCGTGCAAGTAATAATCGGTTGATCAGGACACCGTATGAGAGATTATCCATGGAGACGATGCTCGTCTCGTAACGGATCCTCTCAAATATGTGAATTGGAAAATTTATGAGATTTTCACGTGCCACTTGTATAAAAAATGTGCCCGAAGTCGACTAAATGTGGTTTTATGTTCCACAGAATCCACGTTTGTTGCAACAATAAGATGCAACATGCGGAAGAAAGGTAGTAGATGGTTCTGGTTGAATGTGTTCTTCCTCTCGATCTGCATGCAGTCCCTACCGGTGAGGATGTAGAAATCCTCGTCTCGGTCATCATCTCGAGCCTCGAGGCCAGTATCCTCAGCCTCTGACCGGTTTGCATCTCTAGCTGATGCTGGCTCAAATGAGCGGCCAGTAGATGATGCAGATGTGCCTACATCCTTATGGGGCGTAGCGTGTGCAGATGTCTCAACTCCCCAACGAATCCCGAGGTGCTCGGCGATGACATCTGGTGAAATCTCAATGGAAACACCGCGTACAGTCACGGTATGAGAGGATGTGTCATGAGGCATGTCACACATCCCCATATAGAACTCCTGAACCATTGAGGGGTATACCTTCCCCTTCAATGTGCATATATTTCTCCAGCCTCTACTGACGAAAACATCTCTCAGATTCGTCTGCTCCCATATGAGTTCGTCAAACTCATTAATCAGAACCTCTTGCTCTACCATTAAAGTACGAGCCTCGATACGAGTAGTGTCCTGAGTGGTTCCTACCCTCCCTCGTTTCCTAATATGCAGAGGATGAGCCATATCCTGAAAATAGAAAAGGAAAAAAAATTATTTACAATGATGCATTTTGTGTTAATTTTAAGCTGCTCTGCATTTACTTTCGAACATAGTAAACTTAACATTCGAACGTTAAGATAAAACGTTCAGATGTGTATACTTTATGTTAGCACGTAAAATACATACGTGCGAACGTATAACATACATGTTTGAACGTAAGTAGTAAATAAATTTAAATGGCGTACCTTCGGATGTTTATCTTGTACGTTCGCACGTATGTGTTTTACGTGCAAACATAAAATATACACGTCCAAACGTTTTATCTTAATTAAATTTAAAAAGTAGTACGTTCGGACATTATAATTAAACATTCAGACGTAAATTTTATGAAAAATAACGTCCGAATGTAAAACAATACAAGTTCGAACGTAGAAGCCTGAACGACTATGTAATTGAAATGCCGTATGTTCGAACGTCTTGGTAAAATGTTCAAATGTTACAACTTAGAATGGCTGAGTTGACTCAGCCATTGTTGTAATCTCAAAAATCAATATACAAGGTTCTAAATGCCAAAATACCGCCGTAGAAATAAAGTATACACTTCAAAAAACTTTTATACCGTGACTATTTGGCCAATGGCAAGCCGTGGTGGCGGAAAAATGGAGTTGAAAATCCAACCACCACTTAACTCGTTTTAAACAAAACCGAATTCAAATTTCAAATAAAATACATGTTATTTGATTAAAAGATGAATGCCTACCTTTTAGTGACGGTTGTGGCGAAGTTTGACGGCGGCATCGATGGAGGAGTGGTGGCGTGCAAACCGGAATGAAGTTAGATAACGGTAAAAATGACGTTTCATCGTTCTGTTTTGGCCTTTTATACACGAAATGTTAGAAAGTAATTCTTATTACCTTCGAACGTTTTTCGATTTATTTTTCAAAATAATGACTATAATATATTATATTATTAATGTATGTTATATATTATAATGTATACTATAGTCTATAACATATAGCATAATATATATAATATTTATATAATATATATAGTATATTATAGTATATAGAGATATATACTATGTATTATATATATAATGTATTTATATATAATGTATTATATAATTAGAGTAAATTATATGACTAATATTATATTATATATTATAATATAATATATATAATACATATATATATATGATCCATTATAAACTAATGAAAAGAACATTAGAACCACAAACTCTTATTACTAGCCCAAAACTATATACTTTATTATTATAATTTAGTACCCAAAATTCTAGTGTACAAATTCCTAAATAGATTAATTAGAATCAAATTACTCTCCCTAATGAATGACAATTAGTGAATTTGTGAGTGCTTGTTATATTTCTAAAATTTAGCAATATGTTTATACATGTTGTTGTGATTTTATGCTTACTCTTGAAATAATTGTGATTATTGTTTGTGAATTTTATGAATAGTTTGTGAGTTTATGGTGTTCATTGATGAATTAATATGTGTAGAAATATTGTTGTGAGAATATTGTTGTTGTTGTGATATGGATTTGAAATATTGTGATTATTATTTTTGAATTTTTATTGAATATGTTTAACAAGAAAATTATAAGTTTAGGATCTTAATTTAAGTAAAGATTAAAGACAGGGCTGACCATTGGATCAGTAAATAAAAATGCAGTTTTAATGGGAGAATCGATCCCTTTTGTTTTCAAAGTAATGTTCAAACATCCTCCATGATTGTGTTACAAGTAATAAATATATAGAAGACTGATTAGCTAGCTAGCTTGGTGATCACGTTGTAGTTGTGTACCTTCATTTGTTACGTTTATGGCTATGAAGTGGGCCGTGCGTATCTTCAGACATCGATATAGGAGTCCATTAAGTGAGTCACAGCCGTACGGGTCTCTGCTAATAGTCGTGGTTACATTAAGTGTCCATGTCGGTGGTGTAAAAATTTGTGTGCAATAGGGTTGGATGAAGTTGAAAGTCATATATTTGGACGAAGTTGAAAGTTATACAAATTATGACCCTTAGATGATGTGATTCTAGAAAATCATTACTATATAGTATATATATAGTACATTATATACTATGTAGTGTATCTATACTATGTAGTGTATTATATATATATATATATATAAGTTTTGTTGTAAGTTTCATTAATTATATATTATTGATTCATATATATAGTATAGTATATATACTATATTATTATGTTTTCATTTAAAGTATTATGCTATCATACTATATATATAAAATATAGTATATATACTATACTATAATATAGTATATACTATATTATATATTATATATAGTCCAGATTACTCACCTTGGCATCCACCTCTCATATTCTTAAAAATGAACTTTTTTTTTCAACATATTCACATGTGATTGGAGATGATACTTAAATACAAACGTTGAGTAAAGAAGAATTTAATAAGTAACAATGAATATCTCGATCAAGCGGGTTATATGAAAGAAAAAAATAGTGACAAAAAGTTAGAACGTGAAAAATGCGAGAAATTTCTCGCTTGATTTAGGCATCTTTGTGATGATTTGAAACGTTCCGACGTACATTTTCACCATATGTACATTTTCAATGTAAACGTCCGAACGTAAACTTTTCTCATGTTCGAACGTGAAATTAAAAGTGTGGAAAATTTTTCGCTTGATTTAGGTATCTCTCTGATAATCTGAACGTTCGGACCTTGAAATTTTACGTTCGAACATTAGTCGATGAAAATCATTGAGAATGATAAACGTTCGAACGTAAAATTTCTAACGTTCGAACATGAAAATAAAAGTGCGAAAAATTTTCCGCTCGATTTAGGTATCTATGTGGTGATTTGAACATTCGGACGTTGAAATTTTACATTCGAACGTCAGTCGATGAAAATCATTGGGAATGGTTAACATTCGAATGCGAAATTTCTTAACGTTCGAACATGAAAATAAAAGTGCGGAAAATTTTTCGCTCGATTTAGGTATCTCTATTATGATCTGAACGTTCGAGCGTCTTTCGTAGAAAACATGCCCGAGGTTTTTTAATCTTCGAACGTAAAACAAAAACGTTTTGTTTAAAAATTTTATGATTGAATGAATACACGCACGGGAGGCAGCAAATTCATTTCTGCCGTTTCTCCCATGCGCGCAACAAAGAGAGACGTGAAAGAGAGTCTTCATGGGTTAGAGAGAGAGAGTTGAGTGAGAGAGGGACGTGTGTTAGAGGGAGAGAGATAGAGTGAGAGATTGTTAGAGTAAAAGTTAAGTTTAGTTTTAGTAAGAAAAAATTATTTTTCTTTTGTATTTTCTTGAATTTTATGATATTTTTTTTGTGTTTTTGTTATATATATTTCTAATAAGTTAGTTTTGTATTTTTTTGAAGGATTGGTTGTTTTTGCAAGTTGGAAGCTTTTGATTTGTAAGATGCTATTGTGAGTGCTAGGTATATTTCTAAACTTTAGCAATGTGTTTATACATTTAATGCTTACTCTTGAAATATTGTAATTATTGTTTGTATAGTTTTTAAATAGTTTGTGAGTTTATGATATTCATTGATAAATTAATATGTGTATAAATATTGTTGTGAGAATATTGTAAATATGTTGTGATATGGATTTGAAATATTGTGATTATTGTTTGTGAATTTTGTTTGAATATGTTTACATGGTTAGAAATATATTGTCTTTAGGTTTGGATTTATGTGAAAATTTTGATATAATAATTTTTGGTTTTGAAGAATTTGTGAGTGCTAATTATATTTCTCAAGTTTAGGAATATGTTAATACATGTACATGTGATTTTATGCTTCCTCTTGAAATAATTCTAATTATCGTTTATGAATTTTGTGAATAGTTTATGAGTTTATGGTGTTCATTGATGAATTAATATGTATAGAAATATTGTTATGGGAATATTGTTGTTGTTGTGATATGGATTTGAAATATTATGATTATTGTTTGAATATGTTTACATGGTTAGAAATATATTGTGTTTAGTTTTTAGTATTTATGTGAATTTTTTTGTGTTTTTTGAATTTGTTCTTTAACAAGATAATTTAAAGTTTAGATTCTTAATTTAAGTAAAGATTAAAAACGTTTAATATACATTTAATATAAGATTTAATATTTAACATTTAATAAGTATATATAATATATTCATACTAATTTAGTTAGAATATGATTATTATTCAAGTTATAACTATAGTATAAAATTTAATTTTAAAAATAAGAAAAAAGAAGTATATAACTTAACTATATATAAAGTATAATATATACATACAATAACTACAATTAATAAATACTTATTAAATATTCTTACCATTGTGAGGTTCCAAACCATTATATTATTAAATATATATATATAAACAAACAAAGTAAAATACTCTTCAAGGAAAAAGTGTTGAGCCTACTAAATAAGTAGAAAGTTGGAATAAATAAATATACTTATTTATAATAAACTAGAGAGTAAATAAATAAGGATCAAATAAATGCTTATATAGAAATTATATACTTATTGTCTATATAAATAAGTAACTCACTCAATTAACTATAACAATTAAAATTATATTTTGGGATGATAATAATTAAAATTATATAATAATCTTTGAAATTATATATAACAATTATAATAACAATTATATAATAAGAATTAAAATTATGGGGAGGTGCCAATTAACAATGTCCTAAGATATATAATAACAATTAAAATCATAATTTAGGAATAATAATCCGAGATCAATCATTATAGTATTTCGCGTAGGATAGCCGCAGCCAATCCAAAATCACGCCAAAAACTTTGTTGCTTGTTGAAAAGTCTGAAGTTTCAATTCCATAACTACTAATTTTTTTTTTTTTTTTATAAATTAACAATGTCACATTCGTATTGTGTTATATTATTAAACTAGAAAGAGATGAAAGAATATGTGAACAAGTTTTGTGTCTTGTACACCCCGGAAAGAATGATCTTGAAAAAATGTCTGTCAAATTGTTTGACTCTCAAAGTCTCTCCAGCCTTGAGAGTTGTCAAGGTCGAACAGTTTGTAACGGTTAAGTAATCAAACTAAAGTTTAGACATTTCTTCAAGATCGTTCTTTCTCGTTGTGTACTGATAGGAAATTTGTTCACATAATCTTCTATCTTTCTCTAGTTTAACAATATAACACTACTAGGATGTGACATTGTTAATTCAAATGACATGGAGATATTGTTTGTAGTGTTTTTTGATAGATATGTTGTGACATTGCATAAATAAACTTAGACCCATTTAGAAATTAGTGTACATTTATATATCCACTAATTCCTGAATTGTCCAGTGTGGACAATTTGTGATTATATTATCTGTATTGCACATGTTCGTTATTCCTACTTTACACGTTTAATGTGAAGTTTCGATGTCTTCCTCTACTATTCGGAGGGTCACAATCCCTCTATTTGAACATATATACTTGGAGAATTATAGGGAGGTGCTACCGAAATTTTTACTAACGTGGAGAATAGTAGAGTAACAAGATTTGTGCAATATATATAATATAATCTTGAATGGGATATGACCAACTACCTTATAAAAAAAGCAATGAGAATTGGAGCATACATGCATGTAAATTTTCTATGTACTTGTTATTAATATATAAATGTTATTAGAAATAGACAAAAATTGGATGCGTCTGGGTGATAGACTTGGAAATGATTAAATACCTTATGTGCGTGGAGTAAGAACCTTAATTGATTTTGCACAGGCCTCTGCTGATAGTCGTGATTACATTAAGTGTCTATGTCGAGGGTGTAAAAATTTGTGTGTGATAGGGTTAGATGAAGTAGAAAGTCATATATTTGTGAACAGTATGGATCTGGGGTATACCCGATGGGTATTGCATGGTGAGCCATATGAACAGTCAACAGATGTATTGGTCGATCATCACAATTATTTGCGACACATGGATGATGATTATGAGCAAGATGAGATGGAGGAGATGTTGGGTGACATTGGAGCAGAGATGTTTATGGATGAGGTTGACGACAATGCCTCAAGTGGCGGAAGGACTTATTGTGAAGATTTCGCTTCAATGTGGGAAGATGCAAAGCACGAGATTTATCCAGGTTGTACAAAACATTCCAAAATGTCATTTATTGTGCGATTGCTTCACATTAAGTCATTGTGTGGGATGTCAACGAAAGCAATAAACATGGTATTTGACTTATTTAATGAGGTGCTTCCCGAAGGGTCTGCATTTCCCAAGAACTCTTATGAAGCGAAACAATTGAGAAATGGATTAAGATTTGAGTACAAGTCCATACATGCATGCAAGAATGATTGTGTTTTGTTCTGGAAGGAGAATGAGGAGAAACAAGCATGTCCTGTATGGGGAGAGTTAAGGTGGAAGGGTAAGAAAACGTGCCGGTTAAGGTGTTGCGGTATTTTCCCTTGAGACCTAGGTTGCAAAGACTATATATGTGTAAGAAAATAGCTCACGATATGAGGTGGCACGAGGGGAAAATGGTTAAGGATGACGCATACATTTACGGGTGGAAGGCAATAGGGTGGTCATGCCGCATGCATGTTTTGTAATGACGAGGGAAGAGAGGATGGACTTCTACAAATGGTTGCAAGGTGTGAAATTGCCAGATGGTTATGCTTCAAATATTGGTAGATGCGTGAGTCCTAATGACTGGAAAATTAATGGATTGAAAAGTCATGACTGTCAAGTATTTTTACAGAAGTTATTACATGTGGGAATTCGTGGGAAGCTAACATCTAATGTACGTGTCGCCATATTCGAACTCTATATGTTTTTTAAGGATTTGTGTGCTCGGGTTGTAAATCGAGATGTCTTGTGGAAATTGAAAGAAGACATTGCTACTATACTATGTAAATTTAAGCAGATCTTTCCACCATCATTTTTTGATGTCATGGTCCATTTAGCAATATATTTACCGCGAGAGGTAATGTTGGGTGGACCGGTGCAGTTCCATTGGATATATCTAGTTGAAAGATATTTGGGTCGATTGAAGCGCATTGTTGGGAATAAAGCCAGAGCTGAGGGTTCAATAGCATAGGCCTATAAACACGATTAATGGTTAACATTTTGCTCTCTATATCTTCGTGGTGTTGAGACACGATTTAATCGTCAAGAGAGAAATGCTGATCTTGCTGCTCTACCTCCTCGTGAGCTATTAGTGTTTTCGCAGAATATACGACCCTTGGGTGCACAAACGGGTTACGATTTAATTGATGGAGAGTTGAGTAAAGTTCGGTGGTATGTGCTAAATAATTGCCAGGAGATTGATGATTATCTCAAGTATATCGTTCCATGCTTCGAATAATTCTAATGTTCTTCAAGTTTAACTATAACTGTTGTGCTCAAAATAAACTTCTTTTGCATTTATCTATAATAGTGAGCACATTGACAAACTTAGGAAGGAAGGTATAGAAAACATAGAGGCAAGACACGAGGAAGAATTTCCTAAATGGTTTGAAGAACGTGTATGAACTAAACTTATATATATGTTATATTTTGATACTTTTAACTACGGATAATGAAATAATAAATATATACTATTTCAATTGTTAGATTTTGGAACAACGTGCTTGTGATTCCGGATTAGTTTCTTCTAAATTGTATGCATTGGCCCGTGGTCCGTCAAATAGAGCATTTCGATACATTGCATGCATGGTTCAAGGTTATAGATTCCATACTCTGGACCGTGAACGTAATAGAAAGACTCAAAACTCTGGTGTGTTGGACAAGGGGAGTCATGGAACAGATGATATTGACTATTGTAGTGTCATACGTGATATTATCGGATTGAAATATCTGGGTGGGTCTGTAACATATATCTTTAAATGTGATTGGTAGGATCTAGGCGATGGTCGGGTTTCGATACATAGGGATAATCACTTTACGAGTGTCAATACTGCATCTAAATGGTACGAAGATGATCCATTCGTATTGACTTGTCAAGCTACCCAAGTCTATTATTTGATTGATCCAATGAAAAGTGCTGATGAAGATAGTGGTGAGATAACTTGACGAGTCGTACAAAAATTTGTCCCTCGAAATATATATGAAGCAAGAACGAGTGCAGATTACGAGAATGGTGGAGATGAAGATGACACTCCGATTGTAAGAGGCATACCAGGAAGATGGAGAGGGTATTAACTTGTTTGTTGACCTCGGTGCACTCGAGTTGCTCCTCTTGTGTAGAGATGATGTCCCACCCTTCCATCTCGACCCGTCCGTATTAAATGGTCATTCAATTCAAGAAAGTGAGGAGGAGGAAGAAGAAGAGTCAGAAGATGAAGACGAAGCAGAATCCGGCCAGGAGGTGGATAAGGAGGATTGAGAAGAGGTGCATGATGATGATGAAGATGTTATTGAGGGAGATTCTGAAACAAGCATGGAAAATACATCTGAAGATGAAGAATAAAAGTACTAAATATTTTATTCATATAAGTAACTATAAAATATATTGAATTTTCAACATTTCTTCTAATTAATTTTCTTTGATATAATTAATTATTTTCAAGAATGCCGACAAAACGACAACGAAGAAATGTGCCTCCACCAAGTCCAAGTCCCGAACCCATTGAGGACACTCCACTCGAGGAATCCGCTCCTGAAGATCAAGTTAACACGCAAGAGAACAACAGCCAGTCCACACCTACTAGTAAGGAAATATTGTCGTTGATAATTAATTATATAGTTAATACTTTTGTCTCAATAACTATATAACTATAATTATACTATCTATTATCATGTAGTTGATGCATCTGTATGTCGCGGTCGTGGCTATACACGTGGCATCTCTCTTGAGAAAAATAGAAGGCAATGAAAAATCAAGATCACCATTCTTGATAATTCCACTGGAGGAGTAGATGATAGTGCAGCAGCGCTTTCCTCCTATATTGGCACAGTAGTTAAAGCTTATGCTTCATTTTATGTGCGCTCATGGCGAGATGTTCCGAATGAGATTAAGGAGCACATTTGAAGTCGTGTGTTAGTGAGTTTACTTTGAGAGTACATTTTTTTCATCTAGATTAATATATCATATTTTTGACCTAATTCATTTGTTAGGATGAATTCGACCTCGACTTTGGCCGTAGCGAGGATTTGAGAACCATGAATGAGTTGATGGCTACACTATTCCGACGTCACAAGGGACGATGTCATGACCACTTCAAGAAGTTTGAGACGTTGGAAGAGGCTGCGCAGTCTCATTTCTAGCAGATGAAGTTAGATGGTTGGAGAAAGTGTTGTGATCTTTTCGCATCTCCAGATTATCAGGTATTTTGCATTTATATCTTTTAATTATTTACATTCATATTCGTTCTATATATTATATGTATACATATTACAATTAACATTCTTAATATATTTTGTAGCACTTGAATTCTACAAATGTACAGAATAGATCCGCTCTGACTATCCACCATCGTGACGGTTCAAGGTCATTCCACCGTCTTGTTGAAAAAATGGTAATTAAAAAATTATAGAGTTCATTTATTTTTCTAATATTCTTTTATTTAAGTACTAACATTATCTTTTTAAAATTGCTAATGTCGCTTTGTTAGAAACGTGATGATCCTGAAAACTTTTCCCTCATTCATGTCTATGCTGCTGCTCACACTAATGAGCATAGTGAGTGGATGGATCCTGTCGCTGCAGATAATTATGTAAGCAATGTTAATTTTGTTAAATAAATTATGTAACATGTGAATAATTTTTTTTTATTTCTATTTCTTTTAATACGTTACTTTTTAACGATCATTACCTTTCAAATTGCAGGAAAAAATGATGGAGATACAGTCGGCTTCTGGGGAATCCTCTCCTAGTGACGTAGACATATTCACGCAAGTGCTTGGGCTGCAGTCTAGTATGGCAAGAGGTTTAGGACGATCTATCAAGCATAAATGTTCATCCTCCTCAACCTCATCGACTTCATAAAGTAATAATCTTACCAAAGATTTAGAAGCTGCACGGCGTGGGAATGAGTATATGAGGTCAAGACAGCAAGAGTTCTAGTCTCTCTTAGAACGACAGTTTCATTTAGAGACGTGTTTGCAGGACCAACAGAGAGACCAGGAGGAAAGAATACGCAGTGAAGTCCAAGAGCAAGTGCAACGGGAGATGATAGTGCAAATGGAGCATGTTATGTCGTTACAACATAATCGTGGTAGGCGAGGAAAAAAGAAGAAATAAATTTTATCAGTAGTGGTGGCTAGTTTTCATATCTAATTTTAAAATTTTATAAGACATTGTTATTTGTTAATTGATGTTATGTAATATGATACAATTGGTATGCTTTTAAATTTATTAAATTAATATTTCTGATCTGTACGTTCGAATGTAAAGTAAAAACGTTCGAACATTAGTTCCGGTTCGAACCAATGTTCGAACGCGAATACATAAAATTTTATAGTAACATTCAAACGTAGGTATATACGTTCGAACGTACTGACCCTCAAACAAACAAAACATTCGAATGATTAAATGATTAACGTTCAAACAAACCTCCAAACGTACCACTTGCGTTCGAACGCTCCTTCGTTTACATTCGAAATAACATCCGAACGTTAAACCCATAACGTTTGAACATTGGTCCGTTAACGTTCGAACGGATATTCAAACATTTATTATAATTTAAGTTTGGACGCATAAACGTTCGAACGTAAGTATGATACGTTCTAACTATAATCAACAAACGTCAACTTCTCTCATTCGAACGCCAATCGGTTGGGTTGTTGTTCGAATGTTCAATTGGACGTTTGAACATTACTTTCTGTGAAGGTTCTCAACCGTCACAAAAAAAAAAAGAAACGTTCGAACATTCAACTAAACGGAACACCTCCAACCATCACTACAAATATTTTTAGTGACGGTTCAACAGTAAACCGTCACCAATTGTTTTCTGTGACGCACATTAGGTGACGATCGTGGTGACGATTTTAAACCATCACCAAATATCTTTAATGACGTTTTGGCAATTTTTGGTGACAATTTCCTCTATCACAAAAGACAAATTGTGTTGTAGTGCAATGTGGTGTATCGGCCAGGATCCATTTTATCTATTGGTTTCAGCCTTAATTCAAGTAGATGGCTATTATTAAATATGTGTGAATTATATTTATATTACTCCACAAGAAGGTAAACAAGGCATTTATATTATATAAAAAAAATATACATCTTGATATATATATATATATTTACTTTGATTGATTTCTCTATTTCCCTATTCTTTATGGGTCTAGTTCTTCTTATATATAATCGAACTAATTAAACAAGAGGCATGTCTGACTTCCAAAAAATTATATCTAGAGAGAAATTTAGCTCGAACTTGAACGCTCAGAACTTGTATATATGTAGCATGCTCTTTAGAATTACGTATACGATTACAAAGAACGATGATTATTTTAGTGATATTGATACAATAATGAACTCCACCGTCGGAAAATAATATTTCTTGAAGCAACAACGCCAAACATGCAGACCAATTCCTTAGAATTTAGATCTTGTTTACTGTTATTTCGGTCTTGTTTATTTATAATTTCTTACATGAGTAATAGGATGTTTCCACGTGTAGTAGAGTAGTGTGCAGTAATATCATATCATCTGCATTTCAGTGGGGAGGAGACACATTCCATATGAATTTGTTATTTCTCTAAAATAATCATCCCATGAAAGAAAACAGTAGTCGGCCTATTAATGTTTGTTATATATTTATATATTTTATATATGATATGTGGTGTAGAAATAATAAGCAGAATTTTTCGGTCAAATATTGGAGGTTCTCACCTGAAACCTATATATGTCATTAACACCGCCGCTCAAGGTCTAGGGAAGCCGCTTGCCTTATCTTAGCTCCCTATGCATGTTAATCATGGCAGCAAGTCAAGGTTTGCGGTGGAGCTAGCCTTGCACGTGGGCTCTTTTTTTTTTTTTTTTTTTGAAAACTTTGATCATTTATAAGAGAGATTTACATTCATAATCCGATATATTACAGGATGTTCTCATATCAAACATGATATCATAAATTAAAATAATATATATTTAAAGCTCTATCAGTACACAATTTTTTTTTGTAATTAGTCTTGTCTTTACTTTTGCTTTTATAGCTCTACAGATAAACGTCTAAGAGACAATACTCTTTGTTTAAATAGAGACTCGACCTCACTTTTTTATAGAAATAGATGACTCAAACTCTACGAATAAAAATTTGAGAGACAAATTCTTTTTTTATTTTAATTAATAATAAGGAAATTAAAAAAAAATCAGAAAAATCGATACGAAAAATAAATGATTACAATTTGGACCACATAAAGTTGATTTTTATGCTTCATTACCTTGCTTTATTTGTCAATGGACATTAAATACGTAGGCCAGCGCTTGTGGATTAATTATTTCAAACACCAGTAAGTAAACGCAATGAATTAATGAATCAGGCCGCCAATTAACTTCGAAACAAATTAATTGAAAGAAAAAAAATATATATATATTATTGCAACGTACAACGTTATCGATCTTAATTAATTATATACACAAATTATTTTATTATCTAAAGAGAATATGTCCATTTTTAAAGTACTCTAATTAGGCGAACCATTCAAATCTCCAATTATATAATGTTTTTGTAGAATTATCATGACATTCCATTAACAACCAGTAATGTATTTGTTTTTAAATAGAAACCTTTCATGCTTTCACTTCACACATACTAATTAACATCTAATTCATTTGTGTGTGAGATCAGAGAAGAGAATGGAACGAAACGAAGAGATTATGCCAATATTGGAGAGAGGCCAGGCTGCAATTTGGCAACTCTTATTCGCCTTTGCCGACTCCATGGCATTGAAATGTGCTGTGGAGCTTCGCATTGCTGACATTATACATTCTCATGGCGTTCCAGTTACCTTGAACCAAATTGCCTCTGAGATTGATTCTCCTACTTCTCCTGATATCCCTTACCTCGCACGAATCATGAGGTCGCTTGTCCACAAAAAGATCTTCACTGAACATCATTTGCCAGACGGCAGCGACACACTCTACGGATCGACCGAGACGTCGAGATGGCTTTTGCATGATGCTGAGCTGAGCCTAGTGCCAATGGTGATAATGCAGAACATCCCATGGCAATTGGCGCCATGGCATTGCTTGAGCCAATGTGTCAAAGAAGGTGGCATTGCGTTTCAGAAAGCACATGGTTGTGAGATGTGGGACTTTGCAGCAAAAAATCCTGAATTCAACAAGATCTTCAACGATGCCATGGCATGTACGACCAAATCATGATGGGGGTAGTCCTTACGGAGTACAAAGATGGGTTTAATTCCATTGGATCATTAGTGGACGTAGGAGGTGGGACGGGAGAAATGATAGCTAATATCATTAAATCACATCAACATATCAAAGCTATTAACTTTGATCTCCCACATGTTGTTGCCGCTGCACCACTCCGCCAAGGGGTCTCCCATGTTGGAGGGAACATGTTTGAGGCCATTCCTAGTGCTGATGCAATTTTCATTAAGGTACGTATTTAGAGGTCTTTTTGTCTGTTCCCTCCTCTTTGGATTCTAAAGGAAAAGTTCTTAACTTATATATAAGCTGGGTATATCATGACCATATATACTTTCATGACCATATATACTTGCTATGCCCCATTACAATCGAAACAAACATCGAAACATCATTACTTTTTAATGTTTGTCGAATTGGAAGGCTTCCACAATACATTACTGGTGTGTTTGGTGTGTCAATAAACAAGCTTGGAATTAAAAAATTTCTTCTTACTATACACAAAAAAAAAAAAAAAAATATATTCGTAGGCTTATTTATTGACACACAAAACACATACACTGCACTAAAATGAAACCCTATTATATCAGCAAACATAAAAAGAAGAGAAATACTACTAGGAAGCCTTACACCACACACCTCCATCTAACTAATATGTGATTTCTCAATTTCACTCTTCTATTTAAACACACACATATTTAAAAATTAAGATAGAATGAAAAAAATAACAAATCTCATGTTAATTAGATAGAGGTGTGTATGCATATGGTACATTATAAGATGTCCGTGTAGAATTTTTTTAAAAATAATATTGATGTTTTAACTTTTTTTACAATTGTAATAAGTCTAGCAAAAAACAATGTGTTTACACACCGACTTGTAAGTAGTATGTATAACTTCTACATAAAAATAATTTATTAATTATATGTAATATTGTTGGTGCAGTGCGTGCTACACGATTGGAGCGACGAACATTGCATCAAAATTCTGAAGAATTGCAAGAAAGCAATACCACCAAAGAGTGGAAAGGTTATAATTGTAGATATTGTTCTTGAGAAAGAAAATGCTGACTTGTATCAAGATACACGAATGGTATTCGACTTGGTTATGATGGCACACACCACTGGCGGAAAGGAGAGGACTGAGCTTGAATGGAAGCAATTGTTGATGGATGCTGGCTTTCCTCGCTACAAAATTATCAAAATCCCATCTATAACGTCCATCATTGAGGCCTATCCAGCCATGTGATAATATTCATACATATATATATATATATATGGCTATATATTAATAATTTGGTTTAGTTTATACAAATATATATATATATATATGTTTTGTATGGTTTGAATCTCAATCAGCTAAACCGAACATAAATAGATTTGCAGATCATCTTCTCGTTTGTTTTTGTTTGGCCATCATATAGTAGTACTGTAGAATAAAGTAATTCACAAGCATTACAATGCTACACTCATTGGAGTATGTAATTCACAAGCATTATTCCCAGCTATAAATATAGCTCTAATTAATTCCTTTTCCTCTCTAAGTGCCTATGCCTCGAAAATGAAATAAATTCTTTACTATTAAGACAATAATCTACTCCCAAGTATTTTCTGCAAGTACCAAATGCCGTGTAATCCCAAAAGATTTGGAGCATATAATTGTAAAGACTAAACAACATATAGAAATGCTTTTTTGGAGAATGAATAGCAGAAATAGATTCCATCAATTTGGTGGTGGTTCTCCTGTAACTGGGTTCCCCTGTAACCGACTTGTCAGTGGGAACCGGAGGGGGAACTTGAGAGGCTGCATGAGATAATTCTAATATCCCCCCGCAAGATGGAGAGTAAACATTGATTACTCCCATCTTGGACAGAAGTCAAGTGAACGCAGAGGATTGCAAAGGTTTAGTAAGTAGGTCTGCAACTTGAAGATGTGAGGGCGCATGAGCTGTTTGAACCTACCCCTTAGTCACTTTGTCTGAGACTAGATAACAATCTAACTTGATATGTTTTGTCTGTCCATGAAAAATGGGATTCGCAGCTATATGAATAGCTGCCAAATTGTCACAATACAATGTGACATGTCTGGAAATATTAACATGCAAATTGGCAAGAAGGTAACGCAACCAAGTTAATTCGCACACGACAGATGCCATTGACCTATATTCGGATTCTGCAAACGATCTGGAGATGGAGGTTTTTTTATTTATTTATTTCCATGACACTAGGGAATTTCCTAAGAAGACATAGAACCCAGTAGTTGATCGCCTTGTGTCTAGACAATCCGCCCAACTTGCGTCTGAATAAGCCGTGAGATTCAACTTCGATTCAACAGGGAAGAATAGTCGCTGACCTAGTGTCCACTTTACGTATCACAAAACGTTGAGGATTGCATTATAGTGGGGAATCCTTGGTGTCTCCATGAACTGACTTAACAAGTGCACGTTGTGGCTGAGATTTGGTCTGGTATTCGTGAGATATAGGAGCTTGCCGACAAGCTTACGATACAGTGTTGGATCATTGAACACTTCACCCTCATCTCTTCTGAGTTTAAGATTCGGCTCCATAGGCAACAAAGACGATCTGGAGGTAAGCATGCATGTTTCTGCCAGTATATCAAGCACATATTTGCATTGAAACAATTGAATTCCCTTCTTCGAACGCCCAACTTCCATCCCAATGAAGTATTTAAGACTCCCAAGGTCTTTGATTCTGAATGTTGACTCCAAAAACTGTTTCACAGTAGCATTTGATGAAGCATCTGAGCTCAATAAAATGATGTCATTGACATAAACCAACAATGCCGTGAATGAAGTAGATGTTATCTTGGTAAATAAGTTGTAATCAGCTTCAGATTGCACAAAGCGAAATTCAACTAGAGAGGCAGTAAGCTTCGCATTCCATTGTCGTGAAGCTTGGCGTAACCCATAAAGGCGTTTCTTCAAACGGCAGACTTTGTTGGTCTTGGCAGCAAGATGACCAGGTAGGGGTCACATGTAAATTTCTTCGTCGAGGTCGCCATAGAGGAAAGCGTTGTTTACATTGAGTTGTTGGAGTGCCCATCCTTTGATAGCTGCTATTGCGAGAAGACACCAAATTGAAACAAGCTTTGCTATGGGTGAAAAGGTATCATGGAAGTCGATACCCTCACGCTGTGTGAAGCCCTTCATAACCAATCAAGCTTTGGCCCTTTCGATTGTTCCATCTACCCAAAACTTGTATTTGTATACCCATTTGCAGTCGATTGCTTTCTCTACATGAGGTAATTCCACAATGGACCATGTCTCATTGAGCTCAAGGGCAGTAAGTTCTTACTTCATTGCCTCGCACCAAATAGGGTCTTTGATGGCTTGGGTATAAGAGGTTGGTTCGGTTTGGGAGGAAATGGAAGCAGTAAAGACTTTGAGTTGTGGTGCAAGTAAGTCATAAGAAATGAAATCAACCTATGAGTGCCGTGAGGAGAAGCCTTTCAACTGGGATGATGACTGAGTCAGGTTTGATGCAGCGATAAGAGAACAATAGAAATCTTGAAGGTAGGCTAGGGCATGTCTTATTCGGGTGGAGCAACGTGGAGCATGGTTAGATGGGCTTAGGTTATGAGGGGAGGAATCAGGGGTATGAGTAGTGAGGGGTTGGGTTTCTGGATGAATGGGTTGGGTATTAAGAGGGACGGGTTGAGGATCATGATGGAAAGGCTGGGTATGGGTAGTAATAGGTTGGGTGGGATGGGTTGATTCTATGCTTGTGGGAAGTGGCTGGGCGTCGATAATAATAGATTGGATGAGATGTGTTGGTTGGTTTTGAATGGGGTTGGATGTGGCAGGAATGGTTTTGAGGGGAAAAGTATCCTCATAAAATACAAGAAATGAAGGTCTGATGTGTGTTCAAATCAAGGAGTTTGTACCCTTTTATGCCATGGGGGTAGCCCAAGAATAAACATCGGCGGGCACGAGGATCAAATTTAGACCAAGCATGGGAAAGAGCTGAAGCAAAACATAGGGACCCGAAAACACGTAGGTGAAAATATGAGATTTTTTGTTGTATAAAACTTCAAAAGATGATTTGTAGTTGAGAATGAGAGTTGGTGTTCGATTAATCAAGTAAGTTGCTATTAAGACAAAATCATTCCAGTACTTTGTAGGGAGACCAGACTGAAATTTTAGGGATCTTGCGACATTCAAAATGTGTTGGTGTTTTCTTTCGACTAAAGCATTTTGTTAGGGTGTGGCTACACAAGTGACTACTCACTCTTTAATAATAATAATTAAAAAAAAAAAAAGGTGTGGCTACACAAGTAAGCCGATGAATTATGCCTCTTGGTTGATAAAAATCTGGAATGGAGAACTAAGGGCCATTATCACTCTGAATAATTTTAATTTTGGTGCCAAATTGGTTGTCAATGATAGAACAAAAATTTTGGAGGCATAAGCGTGCTTCCGACATGGATTTTAAAAGATAGAGTCTAGTACATCTAGTAAATTGATCAACTATAATTAGAAAGTAGTTGGAGCCATCGTAGGCTTGTATAGAATTAGGGCCCCATATATCGACAGATATAAGATCAAAAGGATTGATGACATTATTTTCTGATTGTGGAAAGGGTAATCTACGCTGTTTGGCAAGTGGATAGATAGTGCATGGACTAGCTTTAGTCAAAAGTTGAACATCATTTTTACCAATATCATTCAGAATTTGTGGTGTCATGGAGCTATGTCCAAGCCGAAAATGCCACAAAGTAAATTCATCATGTTTTGTAGTAACAACAATATTGACCATTTTGGAATGAAATAAAGTAGAGAAAAAAGTGTGAAGAGCAGTGTAAGAAGGTGGTTTGGGTTGGAAGCGGTATAGGCCATCGCGCACCTTACCCTTCCCCGTCGTCATCAAAGTTGAAAGGTCCTGTATGTAGCACAAATTGGAAAAGAAAAGTAAGCAACAATTGGAATGTGTAGCTAAAGATTTGGCGGAAACAAGATTAAAGGAAAAAGTTGGAACACATAACACAAGTTTAAAAATTAATTGAGGAGAAAACTGTATGTCACCGAGATGAGTGGTGATCATGGTTGTACCATTGGGAAGCTTAACTAAGTGACTAACATGAGTGATATTGTGCGTAAAGAAATTGGGGCTATAGACTATATGGTCTATGGCCCCAGTGTCGAGAATCCACTGGGCAGATGAAGTGTTTGTGTTTTTATGTGTTAAGAGGCAGAGACTTTTACCGGACATTGTAGGAGAATTTGAATGGAGGAATTGAACTTGGTTTGTGTTGCAGGCATGTTGTCGATGGTGGAAGATGGTTGGAGTAAGGCAAGAAGCTTACTGTACTGCTCCTGAGTAATAGGTGAGCCATTGTGGGTTTGCTCCTGCTCAAGAGAAACAACGTTAGCAACAGATTTGGATTTGACCCCATTTTTGTGGCCTGGAGGATAACCATTTAATCGATAACATTTATCTTTGGTGTGGCCTGGGATACGCCAGTGAGAGCAGATTGGAAGGTTCGAATTAGCCTTGAAACATCACTCAAGGGAATGCCCAGAAATACTGCAATGAGAACAGTATAAACGATCCTTGCGTGAGGATGATAGGGGCCTTGGATCTGGTCCCCGTGTGACCATTGCAGCTGGTGTTGGTACATAGTGAAGTTGCCGACGTCTTTCTTCTTGTTGAATAAGAAAGGAAACACGGTTTAAAGATGGAAGTGTGTCAGATAGGAGAATTTGAGCACAGATGGTATCATAAGAATCCTACAGCCAAAATTGCATGACCTTGTGACGATGATGGTACTCCACGAGAGTTTTGACAGATCCACAGGTGCAAAGAAGCATTAGCTCGTATACATCGAGTTCATCCCAATAACCTTTAAGTTTATTGTAGTAAATACTCACAGAATTAGCATTTTGAATTAAGGAGGAGATGGCCTTTGTGAGTTGGAAGATCCAAGGGGGGATGGCCTTGTGTTTTTTAATGTTTAATTACAATCACTACAAGAGATTTGACTTTTAAGAACAAAATTTGTTAGGGTTAATTCGTCCTTAAAAGTCATTTTTGGAGATAAATTCATATTAAAAAATACCTAAGCTATAAAACTCGTTCGAACGAATAAATATCCATTTGAACAAGATGTTTTTTAACAAACAAAATCGTCTAGAAAAAACCATTCGAACGGAATAAAATAGATTCAAATATGAAAATAATGTCTGTTTGAATAGTATATAATTTGTTCGAATAATAATATTAGCGGAAAATTAATTTATTTTTTCCGGGGAAAGTTAATGACCGTCTGAACTTAAATTTATTTGTTCGAACGAACATTTTTTCCATTAATTTGATTATCATCATTAATTTGTGCATATATTTTTTCCATTAAACTAATAAATATTTTTTTCATTAATTTGTTATCATTTTCAAAATATAAAAATGTCTATATATTATATATTATCATTTGTAGTGAGTTAAAATATTTATAAATTCATAAATTAATTTTATATAATTAATTTCAAAACTTTATAGTGATTTTTTTTATGTTAAATTTATATAAATATAACTTTAAAGATAGTATAATTTTTTATATTATTATGAACGACAAGTAAAATGAAAAAAATAAACAAGGTAGCAAACACGAAAAACAAACGATACATTAATTACATCTCAAATATATAATGTTCAATACAACATAAAAAAGTAAAATAATAACTAAAATGATCTATTTGCTAAGTAGATCAACATCCTCTTGTAACATTTTAATGCGTCCATTCAGATCTCTAAGTTTCTCCATGATGAGCTCAACGAACTCCACAAATAGAGCTCGTTTATGATCCAAAGTAGCCCCAAGAGGCTATCTCTCAACAGCGGCAATACGGGTTATTTTGGTGCAGTCTTCCGCAAGTGCCCCTTGCTCTTGCTGTGATCTTGTTAAAGGGCCCCATCTGTGGCGACCTCTGCTCAGTCGTAAACACTGTAACCCCAAATCTGAGTAAGAGGTTAGATATCAGCAGTGCAAATGATAGACTACCTCTACTTGAATAGCGTGACTCCGATCGAATGCGGATGAAGAAATACAATGACAGATCAAAAGGGTCCCCCCGTGCTATCCGCATCAAAAATCTGACTCAATCGATCCTGAAATCGGTCTTGTGTTTTTTTGGATCAATATTATAGCCAACAATCAAATCAAGCATTCTTAAAAATGTTATACAATCAGCCTGTCGGGTCACCTTGCTCTCATCATATGGAGGAGCCAAAGGGTCTCACACTAGCTGGCGGACCTGATCGTCTGTGAGACCATCATCAAGTAGATCATCATCCTCACTACCATTCGAACTAGCATCCGGCTCTACATTTAGGGCTAGCATTATGGATGCAGCCAGTGTGTCGGGATCAGATGGTGCAATCGCTACAGGATATGCATCGCCTACGCGCGGGATATCAAGGAACTTAGCAATAATGCGGAGAGAGAAAGTAATATTCACTCCCCAGACCGATAAGGTGTAGAATAGAGCATCATCGTTATCCTCTCTCATGACACGGTAGAACTCATCGACTATCTCTAGATATGCTATCCCCAGCTGCTAACAGATCGGTGTTCATCCCCGCTCAATGAAGATGGACTGTATGCTCCATCCCTCCCATGAAAGATCGAAGAAGTCAGACAAAATGATCTCACGCTCGACAAGTATAGGCCTCGTCTCCTGAGCATGAGCTACTCCACTACTTCGGCCGGGTTGATTTCTCACACGTTTTCTTCCATTGAATGCCATTAGTATACTGTTTAGCCATAAAGAAAGTCAAAATATAATTAACCATAATATTTAAATTATATTATTGAAAAATTATATTATATTGAACTGAATTGAAATAATTAATTCGAACGAAACATATTCTATTCAAACTAGTAAAATCTATTCAAATGGACTGTTCTGTTCATTCGAACCGGCAATTTGTATTCATTCGGACGAATTTATTTTGTTCAAACCGAAATAAATCTGTTAGGCAACTGAGCATTCAAACGGACTAGAGTTCGTTCGAACGGGAATACGCTAAACAGCCATGGCTGAGTTGACTCAGACTCGAACGAAAAAACTCAATCTAGATGTTATCCTCTGTTTTAATTGGTAGAAATGATTAAGGAGTGAAGCCCAATCATTTCTACTGATTATTTTGATGTTATTCTAAGGAATACACCAAAATGGAAGATTTCGGATTCGAAATCCGTACCCCCCCAAACACAACCCATTCGAACATAAAACCAAACAATATATAGAGACTTGACCCATACCTCTTAAAAGTTCAAATGTGGGGTTGCTACGGCAGTTGACTGACGGATTTCGTGATGGAGATAAGGGGCGAAATCGTTGCTCTCGATGGCTTCTTGTTCGAACTGGAGTGATTTGTATCATTGCATTCGAAATGGGTATATAATGACTGTGGCATCTCGTTCGAACGGAATAAATATCCATTTGAATGGTTATTATACTATTATATTTCTAATTATATTACTAATAGTAATCTATAATAATGCTAATATTACAAAGTACAAAAGTATAAAAATAAAACTAATAATAATATTATAATACTTTTATTTAATATATTTAGTATATTATTTGTAAATATATTTATTCTATTACCTATAACATATTAAGCACTTAGTATAATTACAATCGCTTAATTATATAGATACTATATATAAATTATGATAACTATACTCGTATAGTTTATAAAATATCATAACACTAACTATAGTTACTAGTTTCTATTATAAGTTATGATAACTGTACAAGCTAATACAATTAATATATATTAATAAGTTACATATATGGTACTTATTAGTTATATAGCTACTATAGTTTAAGTATTATATATATATATATATATATATATATATATATATACTATAGCTATTGCTATTATAGCTTATGATAACTATACTCATATATGTTATATAATATTATAACACTAACTATAGATATACGTTACTATTATAAGTTATGATAAATAGTATACAAGTACTTAATATAATTAATATGTATTAATAAGTACTAAATATAGTACTTATTAGTTATATAGCTATTATAAGTTATGATAACTATACAAGTTAATCTAATTAATATATATATATATATATCTATACTACTTATTAATTATATAGCTACTATATTGTAAGTATTATATATAGTTACTACATCGCTATAGCTATTATTAGTTATGATAACTATACAAGTTAATATAATTAAAACATATATATAGTACTTATTAGTTATATAGCTACTATAGTGTAAGTATTATATAGTTACTATATAGATATAGCTATTATAAGTTATGATAACTATACTTATTGTATATATATATATATATATATAGCTATTATAAGTTATGACAACTATACTTATTGTATATATATATATATATATATATACAATAAGTATAGTTGTCATAACTTATAATAGCTATAACTATATATAATACTTACACTATAGCAGCTACATAACTGACAAGTAACACTAACTATTGTATATAACAAGCTAACAAGTTATATAATAATAAAACACTAACTATTGTATAAGTACTATATATTAGTAATTAGTATATATGGTATAAGTATTATATTAACTATTAGACCAAAAGTATATTATATATTATCAATTATAATGTAAAATAGTTGCTGTAGTATATATATATATATATATATTATATACTATGCAATATTAAAATATTTTATACAATAGATTATTAAAATTATAGGAAATTACTTATAAGTATAATAATACTTTTACTAGTTCGAACACAATAAGGTCCCATTCGAACGGATTTATCTCGTGAAATGTGTTTGGAGAAAAATTTCACGCCAAATACTTTGAATGTTCGTTTATTCGAACGTGAAAATTCCTCATTCAAACGCACTAGTAGAATCGTGTTACGAAAATATCTTTTGATCTTCTCTACATTTGAAGAATATGCCAAGAAATATTCTGATTTGTTAGTAACAATATTATCCGTTCGAACATGAATTAAATCGCGGCAGAATTTGGCTAATATTTGAAATTTTCGTCTTCGAATGCATAAATGTCCAGTTCAAACGAGACTTCACAAATTCAAATACCTCAACCTCTAGTTCATTTTCATAATGAAGTTGAATTTCTTTGGAGGCAAAGCAAGGTAGGCGATTTTGTGTGTGTGAGAAAGTGTTGTGGAGAGAGAGAGGAACAGACTTAGTGAGAGAGAAGGGATTCTTGAGAGAGATGAGAGGTTTATAAGAGGTATTACTTATTTTTTTGCTATTTTTTTTTTTTTATTTCCAGTTTCATTAATGTTAGTTTATTGCACATGATTTAGGGTTTTCTCATAATGTGTTTTATGCTTATATAGGTATTTTGAATTCATATTTTGTTTAGATTGCTTAAATTTGAGGTAATATTTCAATTTTAGATTTTTTATAATTTATAATTTTTAATTAATTATGTTAAGATTTTTGGTATATTTGTGTGTGCGCAATCCCATTTCAAATGTGTCCTACACCAATATGCATCTTAGAAGATTGTGTTTGTGAAAATTGTATTTTGTGGCAAATGTTTTGTCTCTGTTTTGTGTCTGGATTCGAACGCTATAATGTTAGTTCGAACAGAATCCTGTCCGAACAGACTAATAAGATTTTACTTAAAAGACTAATAAGATATATAAAAGTTATACTTAAAATATAAAAAACTTAAGAATTATTACAAAATATTTTGCAATTAAATTAAAATTAATACTTAAAATATAATATAACATAGGAATTAATAGTACTTAAATTAATAATTAATACTAAAATATTTAATTAAAAAACTATAGAGTATAATTACTAAATTTTTTGCACTTAAATTAAAATGGAAAATTAAAATATAATATAACATAGGAATTATTAATACTTAAATTAATGTTTAATACTTATAAAATATTTAATTAAAAAAATATATAGTATAATTACAAAATATTTTGCACTTAAATTAAAATGGAAACTTAAAATATAATATAACATAGGAATTATTAATACTTAAATTAATATTTAATACTTATAAAATATTTAATTACAAAAACTATATAGTATAATTACAAAATATTTTGCACTTAAATTAAATGGAAACTTAAAATATAATATAACATAGCAATTATTAATACTTAAATGCATAATTAATACTTATAACTATTTAATTAAAAAACTATATAGTATAATTACAAAATATTTTGCACTTAAATTATAAATGGAAACTTAAAATATAATATCACATAGCAATTATAAATACTTAATTTATAATTAATACTTATAAAATATTTATAATATCGGCGAGTTATAATGTAATTTTGCAATGTATTTGTGATTTGGAATGCGATTTGGAATGTGATTTGCTTTCAAATTTATAGTATAATTGTAGGAGTTGGACAATTTTGGATTTCAGGATTGTTTTTATATGTACTTGAACATTAGACTTGTTCGAGAGTTGTGGCCAAATATTCTCTTAAAAAATGTTTGGGTACAACTCTTGAATTATCTAAAGTTGACAGTTTGAGATTCTATCATCTATATGGCAGATATATTTAGTTTAAACTTTTGTGTTACTCAATTAAAATTTTGGTTCAGTGTTTTTTTACATTCTTCAGGTTGACGACTTATTGTGACTAGTATACTTAGAGAATTGTAGAGAAATGTTGACGAAATTTTTACTAACATTAGAGTTTTGGACTGAGTATATATGCGATATAGATGATAATCTCTCAAATGGAATAAGATCAACTATCTTATAAAATAAATGGTAAACAAGTATGAATATACTCTTGATAGTGTTTATCCCATGAATTGAGTTTTTTTTTTTTATAGACATCCGACAAGTAACAGAAATACAACGGATAAAAGTTGGATGCTGTTAGGAGATAGACTTGGGCGAGACTATAAAGAGTATGCACAAGGGGTGAACTTTTTTATAAAGTTTGCTCACATGAGTGTTGACAGTCAAGGATTTATAAGATGTCCGTGCAAGAAGTGTAAAAATCTTAGTTCTTACAATTTGGTGGTAGTGGAGGATTATTTATTTTTAAATGTAATTGATCCTAAACACTCACATTGGGTCTTACATGGCGAACCATTTCTCAAAGGAGTTAGATTTAGTAGTTAGACCAATCAAATAGAGGAGAGTAACAACATCGACATGGACAATATTAATGTGGACGATCCTAATGACAGTGATGATAATGGAGAGGATATGACTGAGATGTTAGGCAATCTAAGTGCATGAATATTTGGGATGAGGGATGGAGAAGGAACATCTACACAATCATTTGAGGGAAATGGAAACTTTGGAAGACTGTGGGAGGATGCACAAAGAGAGTTGTACGAGGGGTGCACTCGTCATGGCAAGTTGTCTTTCACGGTGAGGTTGCTCTATATTAAGTCTATTTGTCGTATTTCTACCAAGGACATTGACATGTTGCTAGGCTATTGAAAAAGGCTCTTCCTCAGGATAACGTAATACCTCGTAATTTTTATGGAACGACGCAATTAAAATGACGTCTAGGATTTGATTATAATATCATCCACACTTGTAAAAATGATTGTGTTCTCTATTGGCAACAATATGCAGAATTTGACTCATGATCAGTGCGTCATAAGTCAACATGGACATTCGATAAACGTAATGTACCCCAAAAAGTGTTAAGACATTTTTCGTTGATTCTTCGACTTAAAAAATTGTTTATGTCCAGGTTGACTGCAAAAGATATGTCTTGGCATCACACAAAAAGAGTCTAAAATGAAAACTTCCTCTCGCATTCTGCAGATTCCTTACAATGGAAGAAATTTGACGTCGAGTATCCGTGGTTTGTTGAAAAATCTCGCAATGTACGTCTTGGTTTAGCAACAGATGGTTTTAATCTATTTAGCAATATGAGCACTTCTCATAGTATTTGATCTGTCATATTAATGCCATATAACTTGTCACCTAAGAAGTGTATGAAGGATCTTTATTTATGATGACTCTACTGATACCAGGGCCAAGGTCACCAGGGAATGAATTAGATGTATATCTACAACCACTGATTGCAAAGTTGAAAGAGTTGTAGGATCAGGGTGTCAATACATATGATGTGGCCTCGTCACCGGAGTTCAAGATTCAAGTTGCAGTGATGTGGACAATAAATGATTTTCTAGTATATGAAAATTTGTCCGGGTGGAGCACAAAAGATAAAATGACTTGTCTTGCTTCCAATAAAGATATACAGTCCCAATGGTTGAGTCATGGTAGGAAATTATATTTTATGGGACATCATCATTATTTACCACATGATCATAGATGACGTTCAAATAGAGTGATATTTGATGGAAGGGTTGAGCGCAGGTCATCATTACCAGAGTTGTTTGGAAATGATATTATTGCACAGTTGGGGGATATTTTAAAAAATAGATTTGTGAAAGATACAAGAGTTCAAAAGAGAAAACAACAAGTAATGGAGTTGAATTGGACAAAAAAAAAAAGTATTTTTTTTAGTTGTCATACTGGTCTACTTTGACACTGCACCACAATCTAGATGTTATGCACATTGAGAAAAAAATATGTGAGAATATATTGGGCACTCTGATGTCAATAAAAGAGAAGACAAAAGATACAACTTACTCTCGTAAAGACTTAAAAGAGTTGGGGATAAGACTGGAATTGCATTTGCAAGATAATACATCGTCAGCTTATATGTCCATCAGATGGTATACACTTTCAAATGATGAGAGAGAAATTTTGTGATTGGTTCATGACAATCAAATTACACGATGGCTATGCTTCAAACATATTAAGATGTGTTCGAACATATGATTGGAAGATAACTGGTCTTAAAAGTCACAACTGTCATATATTTCTACAGCGTCTGTTGTCAGTTGGTGTGCGTGAAAAGCTTACTCGAGATGTTCATACAGCTCTCATAGAATTAGGAAAATTTTCCAGAAACATTTATAGTAGAATGTTGAAATTTGATACATTGTTAAAAATAGAAGCTGACATTGTAGTAATATTGTGTAAATTGGAGAGCTTGTACCCGCCTTCATTCTTTGATGTAATGGTTCATTTTGCTGTGCACCTACCTCTTGAGACTTTAGTCGCAGACCCGATTTAGTACAGATGGATGTATCCTATTGAATGGTTTTTGGAAAAACTTAAGCGATATGTGGGAATAAAACTCGTCCAAAAGTTTCGATTACAGAATCATATATTGATAATGAGTGGCGTACCTTTTGTTCTATGTATTTTTGTGGGGTTAATACTAGATTTATAAGACCAGACCGAAATTATGAAAGTGGATGAGAGATGAGAGTCTCATCAACATTTACCGTGTTTTCCCAGACCGTACATCCTATAGGCGCACAAGGGGCTACGACCTATGTGGGCGAGAGTTTGAAAGAGCTCGATGATATGTCTTGAATAACTACACAGAGATTGACCACTACTTGAGGTTAGTGATGATTCTCCAAATCAATATTATCTTTAAGTCCATGTATAATAATATAGTATAACTTGATATAAATTAACCATTCACATGAACATGCTCAACGAACATATACAACTACTTTGCACGAATGGTGTAACTAACGTAGAAAAGAATCACAAAAATGAATTTGCCTCGTGGTTTGAACATAGGTATTACTGTAAAGCCCCATTTTATAATAAGAACTTCATACCACTAAACTCCACTTTTCTCTATATAATAATATTTATTGATGTAAATTATATTGAAATATGATGAAAATTTAGAAGAAATCTCACCAAAATTGTATATTTTGGCATGTGGTTCGTCCAAGCGGGCCAACTAGTAGTTTGGATGTTTAGTGCGTGCATATAGATTTCATACAACTGATAGAGAACGATATAGGAAAACTCAAAATTGTGAGGTCGTAGTCGAAGGAAGCCATGGGGATGATAACATTGATTTCTATGAAATTGTGGAAAATATCATAACGTCAAAGTACGTGGGGGATAAATGGTCTAGTTATTTAAATGTAATTTGTGGAATGTCTCAAATCCTACGTTGGGAGTGTGTAATAATGATTATTTTGTGAGTGTCAATACATCTTGCACATGGTAAACCCATGATGGGTAGTGGAGAAGTTTGCATTAAGAAATGTATATGATTACATTCCAGAGGCAGACAAACTACATGAAGAAGTTGATAGTCCAGCAAATGAAGAAGCATATCAAGAAAAGAAAGTAGACATCAATATATTTGTTCATCTTAGCCAATATGATATGGTCTCATTGCATAGAGAAGATGTTCAACCCGAAGTAATTAAGGGTGAAATATTGGAAGAAGATGAATCAACTGAAATGTCTAGTAAGGATGAGGGCGACTGCTCCAGCAAAACGGATAGTGAATGAATTTCAAATATGAATTTTTGTAAGTATTATTCTTATAAATATCCGTAATGTTTTTTTGAATAATAATTTGTTATATCTCAAGCAACTAAGTATTTAACATGTTACTTTCAAGTTATTTTGTATTTATACTAATTGTTTATAATTTTTGAAATGATGAGTTTAACCTTAATTTTGACCGATGGGAGGATCGATTAACGGCTGAGGAACTGATGTCGAATGCATTCCGGAGGTACAAAGGTTGATATCATGCACACTATAAAAAGTTCAATACTACGATAGAGACGTGCCAAAATCCATTCCAAGCAATGCCACCAAACGAATGGAAGAATGTTTGTGATATGTTTGAAGATTCTGCTTGTCAGGTAATTTCGGTGCTATCTTTTTTTAATAGTATATGATAGATGTATTAAACATATAGATATAATATTTTTTTTAGCAACAGAGTACTGTGAACAAAGCAAATAGATCAAATTTAACAATACACCATTAGGCGGGTTCTCGATCTTTTCATCGTTTGTCTAACAAAATGGTAAGTTATTCTAGTCCCTGTTAAATATTAACATATAACATTTTTCTGATTTAAGTTCTAATATGAATTTTCCTTTTGCAGAAAGAAAAAAGACCTGCTAATTATGATTTGAACCAATTGTATGCTAAAGCACATAAAAATCATGATGGTGTTTGGACCAGTCCCCAAGCAGAGACAAATTATATAATTTTAAGTTTCTTTAATTTCATTGTGACATAATATTTTTGTTACTTATACTAAATTTAATGTTTTTATTTTTGTAGGACAAGATGATATCTCTTAAGGAAACTGTTGCGGATCCATATGATGCATTATCTGTTAACAACGCTCAGATACTTTCTCAAGTTCTTAGATCACGTTCTGGATATTTGAGAGGCTTAAAACGTTGCGTGAAGCCATCCCCAACATTATCATCCTCTTCTCAAGCCAAATCGAATGACGACAAGACTAATGAATTAGAGGAAACAACACTTGAGATAAAACGACTGAGAACCAAGAAAAAAAAGTTGCTAACCCAATTAGATCAAGCAGCAGATCTTGAGGAGAGATTAGAAGAGAATATGCAGATGAGACTAGGGACAGAGATACAAAACACTGTGCTTGAACAGTTGCAGTCAATAATGTCACAAAACTCTATTCCACCACCATCAATTGTTCAAATGTTTGAACATAATAATAGAAAGACAAACATTTGAATTGCAATTTGTGTAATACTAGTATGATATTTTTAATTAATTAAATTCTATTATGTATGATTAATACCGTTCGAACGGTACATAACCATTTCAAATGGTATATTACCATTTATAAATCCATTCAAATAAAAAATAACCAAATCAAACGACTAACGAGAAATACAGTCCGTACGGACGTTTGAACAATAAAATATTTCTTTGAGCAACATTAATTTTCAAAACACCATTCGAACGAACAGAGTTTCACAAAATAAAATGTTTGTTCCAACGGACATAATTTATATTCAAACAAAAGTCATTTGAAACAAAATTATTGGTTCGAACACTCCGTTCGTTCAAACAGAATCAAATATGGTTATTTGTTCGAATCAAAGTTTTAATTTGTTCGAATGGAAGGGTCGGTTCGAACTGACAAATATTCCATTCGATCAATGTTTTAAGATGAAATTGGTTCGTCTAAAAAAAAACTCTCGTTCAAACAGCTTTGACTAGTTCAACCAAATTTCATCCTTAAAAGTGATTTTTTGATACAAAAATTAAATTTCGTCTCCAAAAATCTTTTAAGACGGTCTTTTTGAGATAAAATAGAGACGAAAAATTTTTATCTACAAAACTTTTTTGGGACGAAATTGGACTTTTTTGAAACAAAATTTTGTCTCAAAAAACTATATCTCTTGTAGTGAATGTAGCACCAATTATGTCATTGACCAGTTGTTTCAAAATATGTTATAAATGTGGCTTGGGCTTTTCAAAATCCTAGTAAAAATTGGAGCTATTACAACCGACAAACTAAAAAAGTATGGTTAGAAAATAAAAAATTAAATTAAATAAACCCGCGATTAATTTTACAATTTTCATTACCTTGAGGTTTTAGAACGATAGATAATCAAATATAACATTAAATTTTGAGTGAACTTTTAGAAATGCCAAACTCTATTTCCTATAATTATTTGATTACACGGATTTCCCTTTTTTGGTCGTGCGCCTAATAAGAAGTTCGAGTATATACCTTTACTTTGCTATTAAATTAACCTTTTGGAACAATTTGTTCTCAATTGGACTCTTGCTAATGGTGTTTATATCAATAGGCCTAGTTTAGACAAATTCTTAGCAGTGTGGGCAATGCCTCCAATAGTCACCTATGAACAGAGTAATAACTTCGAGTGATCCATTGTTAAGTTAGTGAGAGAAGCTAAAGTCTCAAAATCAGTCTAATAATCTTGCATTATGTACGTGGGGGATAAGTCTTCCTCATGAATTTGACATTGGAGATAATGGTGTCCCATCGGCAAAGGTATCTTTGTGGGACCTATTATGTTAATGTGAATCTCTCCGGAGATAAATCTTGATCAGGTCCCTCCCAGCCACGCCAACCTTTTGCATTATCCTATGATCTCCAAAAGATATTGTATAGTTTCAACCATTCCAAAAGATATGCTAGGAGAGAGCCATGATAGCGGGAGTTTTTCTTTTCGAATTCCTATCATGGCTCTCTCCTAGAAATACGAACTATTACCAGTGCATGTCGACGGTTCACCGGACACATTCTCACCTATCGCTTCGTACAACGCTAATCTTGGGATTTTGTTCACGGGTCTTCCTTCTTTCCAAAACGTGGTTTTTCCACCTTGGCCTTATTTTCCCACGTCTCATCCATTCATCTTCACATAACCGCTAGAGTTCTCTTTTTTCTTTCCTTCTCATTCTTGTCTTTCACTTCTTCCTTTAATCTAGGCTTTGTGTTACTCCTCTTCTCCATCCATTCTCACTCTCTCGATTCCTCTTGCCTTACATGACTCTTCATGGCTCCCAGAAACCTTGCGACAAACACCTTCTAATCCTCTCATACACGTCGGTCTCTAGACGACACTCATGGGAACCCATTTGGGTATGGCTTTAGACCTGCCGCTGGGGCAGACACTGTCCACCATGTAGCTAGCCTTCAAAGGAGTAGTTGGATTGGAGACACCATTCAGACCCAGTTGGACTCCACAAAGGATGGCTTGGAGTCCCAAACTTTGTCCGGTTGATTCTTCCCAACTCCTGTAGAGGTATAGTCACGTTTGAAGGGGTCTGTTATGACCTTTGTAATTAAATCAAGCAATAATATTGGCAATTCAAGGAGCCAGTGACCTCCCAGTGCACACGGCAATAATTGGACTCAATTTCATAAATTGCATTCATATGAGAAAATGGCTTAAATAGAACATTACAGAAGCAAATTCCCTACGTGCACGGACTAGTGCATTACAGATAACTACCCAATAAACAACATGAACCTTAACTCTAAACAGCCCATTGACTGGGTCTCGCCTCAACTGAAATAAAGAAACAAAAAGTGCGAAAATACCCGACTAAACAAATAATACCCCCTTCCTACATAGCCCTTACACTCCTTAGATTTGGGCTCATAACAGGGTCCTTGAGGATGTTGGGTTGTACATCGGGATGCTCTTGTCGGGATTAAAGGCTGCATTTCTGCCATCCCATCTGGCTTGTTGTGTTGTGTGCAGGCAAGCCCTTGATGTTGCTGAAGTTGAGACCCATACTTGACCATCCCTAAGTTCCTTCATGTTCAGGATGTGAAAAGACACAACGGAACCAATGTAGTTTCGTATGAGGGATATTGATTCATCGACCTAGGGTCCCAGTACTCACATGTCAAAAAATTGGAACTGGAAGTTTTTCTGCGTCCGAAGACGATTGGGGGTTTCCTGCTAATGAGGCTTCCCAATGTGAGTTCCTAGTTAGGTCTGCCTATGGTCTCGTTCCTGATGGGCATTCTTTCGAGGTACTCCCTACCAGGGGGACTCGTAATGTTTGGACAGTGTCTATGCTTGGGTGACGGATAACCCACACTTGGTTAGTTCAAAAGTGGTTAGCACTGGAATTGTACAAGTCAAATGTCAGTTAAATCTAAATTTTTAAAATCAACTGTATTGAACTAACCAAATCACTTCAAGTCAAATTATGAATTACAGTAAATGAAAAACCAAAACTATATTTGCTGAGTTACTATTCACCAATCAAAAGAATATTTTATTAAAAAGTATTCTGACTCACTCCCATGTCACCTCTCTCCCTTCCTTTCCTTTCTTTTCATTTCTTCTTCATTTCTCTTCCTTTCGTCTTCATGTTAAATAATTTATTTGTACAGTAAAAATTAAATTATTAATTAATATATAGAATGTATTAATAAAATATAAAAAAATTAAAATATATAATATTATATTATTATTTTGATTTTAAAAGGATTAGCTCAATATCAATTAACATCTTCTGAGGTTTTGATTTCAGCCAAAACTTTAAATTTTAGTTAAAATTTAGACCGGCAATGGACTGGCCCCACGCGGTGAACATCGACCATGTCCTAGTCATTTTGGACCGGCCCCACATCTCCAGCTGTAATATCATCGGCTCTACGATCCCTGAGTCTGAGTGGCCCCTAGTCATTCAGATCCCAAAGGAAAGAGACCTTATATCGAGGTTGCAAGGCAAAACTGTTGACCAAGCACTCACCACGGTTCTGTTAGTTCCGATGACACTACAAGGTGTTCCTCGCCTCCTTCTACTGCCACCATCCCTAAAGGGCGTTGAAGGGAGGCCCGCCATCCACCGCCTTTGCTAAACGTTGTTGTCCTAGTGAATGTTATTGTGGAGGGCACCCAAGACCTAGATTCGCTCCTGGATCCATCTTTTTTTTTTTTGTTCAAATCCTGACTTGCTTCCCGACTCCCTTCCAAACTCTTTATTTGAGAGATTAGCTCCCTTGGTCTCCTCATCTTCGACCTCCGATGATTCTATCGAGGTGATAGAGGTAAACGGGGAAACGGATGTTCCAGGTGTTCCCGAGGGGGTGCAAATAAGGATGTTGAGGAGCGTTTTCCTTCAATTGCTTCTGAGGGAGAGGTTGCAATGTCAACGGTTGAAGTCCCATTAAGTGCCACCTTACGTGGACTTAAGAAACAATATGGCCTTAAAACGGTCCTCATTGGCATGCAATGACCAAGAATGAGCTTGACTAGGCTCTGGTGCGTGAGCAACTCTTACTTCAATCTCTCATGCACATTCTTATTTCGCACAAATTTTATTTGAAAAACAAAGAAAATTGGAAAGCAACGAAATGGTACAGCTAGCATTTTTGTGTTTTTGTTAAAATGTCATACGGCATGAGTCAAGAAGAATATATAAATTAATGAGAAATTGCAAAAACTTTTGCATAAGATTCTCTTTTAATCCCTACTTTCCTCATAATATCTAATGCTTTGTTCATTTTTATTTGAAAAAAGCTAAAGACAGTCGATTTTGTGCACTCCTTGCACACAAATCCCACCTTGCGCATATGGAAAATAAAACGAAGCATTTGAATGTGCGTATCTTCCTAGCACTCATCTTCTCTCTTCATCATAATAGCAATAACCTTAGTTTACACTACAAGGGGAAATACCTTTCCCAGCGAAAATGTTTTCCTGAGAAAGTCCACAAAATCGCCGCCTTTAACCTTTACTAGCGATTTACAAATCGTTGAACGTTCACCTGTATTAAAACCCCATTTTAGATCTACTCCAATGGAAGCCAAAAATCGCTGGCAAAAATATTTTTTCACAGCGAATTTTACTCGCCACAAATAGCGTCTTTAATCGCCGCAATTTCAATAGACGATTCACTTATTAATCATCGGGAAATATTGATTCCAACGATTAATTTCTGTCGCTAAAAGAGGAAAAATTGCCGGGAATTAAATTTGGCAGTGATTTTTGAAATCGCCGTAATATGATTAACGGTTATGAAATAACCGTTGCAGCCATAAAAGATCGCTGCTACAACTTATTACCAGCAAACTTTTATCACTGCAATTGACGTATACTCATACGCAGCGATCATAACATCATTGGGAATAACTCAATAACGACGATTATAAAATCGCTATAAATTAGCGTTTCGTTTTCAAAATTAATTGGCGGCGATTTTTAACTCACTGGGATTAATCTTTTACCAGCAACTTTCACATCGCTGCAATTGACTTGTTGATTTGGGAACTCTTTTGCAGCGATCATAAATTAACCGGCGATTTTAGATCGCCGCCAATTATTAATAACTAGTGATTTATATATCGTTGCATCTGACTTCTCGCTTTGGGTAACTCAGTTCCAGCGATTTAAAAATTGCCGAGAATGATCGTTTGGTTTTGAAAGATAACTGGCAACGATTTCCAGTTCGCTGGAAATGAGTTTTTAGCAGCGATTTCCACATCGCTGTAAAAACTCATCATGTTTTTAAGTTATTAACCGGCGAAAACTTTTTGTCGGTAAATACCTGAAATTCACTGGGAAAAATGTATTCAGGTAAAACTGTTTGACCCAATTTTCTTACTATGCCTGGTTTTTGGTTGTTCCTAAATGCAACATTTAACCAACTCTAAGCTTCATTCATTCAAGTTGAACATCGAAAACACATGAAACAAATGATATCCATCAACTCATCCAAACTCATGTATTTATACATTGGAGTGGTGTATTATATTCTCATATCAAGTACAAACTGAGCTACATCTGGAATAATAACTAACCATCACGGTCATAACAAATTGTTTAACTCTACTCCACTGAAATAACCACTACCAAGTTCCACAACTCTACTATCCATTGAAATAACCACTACCAAGTTCTCATACTCTTCATCCGTGTATTTGACAATATCAAAAAACTGCACAACATCAAGGAAAACAAAAAAATTCAGTACCAGAAGATTGCTCGAGATAGGTTTGATGACATTATGACTAGATGAAAAACGAATGAACCCCAAATTGAAAAATATATTTGTGAAATTTCCACTCAAATTTCCCTGCACATGCTTGGAAATATTGTCCGGACCTCTCTCATGAAAGAATCCATGAATATGTATATAAATGCCTCTAATTTTGAGAAAAATATAGTGTGTGGTGTATAAATGATGAGAATAAAAGATTTATATATATATATATATATATATATAATTTCAGGATGGAAATGGATGGCCTACCAGAAGTGTACACTACACCCAAAGTTTGACAATTTATTGAATGATATAAGAGCCCAAAAGCTAGCTGTTTGGACAATAAACCACGCTCTAGTATGCCACCCCCAAGCATTTGTAGGCCAAAGCAGCAGCAGCCATCTCTTGGCGTGTTTCATATTGAAGAGCACAGAGTCTGGAGAAACATAAGGTTCAGCATATAACCCCAGAAAGGCAGGTGGAACAGAAATTAGGTCTCGACAGATTGTATATTGCTGTCAGAACCACACTTGTTATTGTGCTGCAACTGTGTTGAATTCTATTTAATTAACTAATAAGAGCATGAGATATATATATACAATCTTGATATATAGAGCATTCAACTTCATTCAAATACGAATCTGGGTACAATAATCAGAACTAGTACTGCATGCAAGAGCATCTCATAAATTCTATTAATTAAGATCATTTATCATACCAATTCTAGCTAGCATATAATTTCCATGATCGTCACATCCCTATACACAACCTCAAAAAGCATCTCATAAATACATTTGGTTGGGCACCCCCTAGTGACATTCTGACTCAACATGATATATACACATAAATATCTATAGGGCAAAACCTTGACCCGTCCAAAATCGAGAGTCCCCTAATTGCACATTAATATATATATATATAAAGCAAAAGACATGGAAATCAGTTAAATAAATAGTACTGCTCGTAACCCCACAACATCCCACAAACTCAATCCATCTCAATCCATTACTCTGAAAAGACACTCCTGGCCTGCAGAAAGAAAAGAAAACTGGGAAACAATCGATCGAAGGCATAAGGAATATGAAATCTTCCTCTGAAGCCCTAGCGTGTTTACCTTTAGCTAGCTGTTTGGACAATCTGCACGTACTTTTGTTTTCAAAATTATATTATTTAGGGTTTCACTTTCTTGATTATCCGTATCTAGATTGATTAATATCACTAATTAATTAATTAGATATATTCCAAAATGGTACTGATGATCATGTTAGCATGACTTGAGAGTACAAATCTGACTTTGCAAATTAGGTTGCATGTAGATGGGTCCAAAACAGAATAATATTACTAATTACAACAAACTTAAGCAGGTTACTTAATTCATTACAAGTTGACACGTTTACAAGAAAAATAAGTATATATGTCCCGTGTACTTGGGCTATGCCTACCTTTTTCCATCAATAAAATTATCTGTTTATCGATTGAAAAAACAGTTAAACATATAGGTTCAGCATTAGGAATTTACTGTATAATTAGGCCATCAGATATCTGCACAAGGACATAAAACTCAGTGTAAAACTTCAAACTAACAGACAACAACTTCCCAGATATTGAGGCCACTAGATATTATCCACACTATAAATAACTGAAAAGGAAAAAAGATTAATACTCTGACCAAGAACCCCTTTTTCCTCCAAATACTCATAGAAAACATAGCACGTTTAAAATCACCCCAAGTGAGAATGGGAAAAGAGCTTGTTTACAAGGCTACTTCCTGAATACCCTTGCATTTAACACATACCTAGTGTACATCTTCACTTAAACAGGAAAATATCAGCCCGATAAACCCAGCGTCCAAAAGTTGATACATTGCCTGAGTTCGCGCATCTGAAAAAAGTACAAAGCATTTTTTTAGTCAAACCTTCCTTGAATATATATCATCCTTTATCACTTTCACTTTCACGATAATTGCATATGGAGCCAAAAGATCATCTTGTGGTACATACTAAAAGGACAGATAGGCCTAAAGCACTATATCGATTAGTAAAGTAAGATTCAAAGGTAAAAGATTCAAGAGAATACAACAATATTGGAACATATAACAGAAAATAAACCAAGAAAAATAGTAGGATGCATACCAACGTGGGAAGGAAGAACTGTAACATGAGGATGAGAATGATACCACCCAATTACTCTTGTTATTCTTCCAGTAAACGTGGTCATTCTGTTTTCTCAAGTTAATTTCACAACATCACATGAAAGAGGAGCGTCATTATGTGAGCATTATCTTAGGGTCCTAACCCATTATCTTAAAGGAAACATTTAAGTACAAAAATAGATTCTTTATCAATGAGACCTGGGGAGTTGGCATCTAAATATAGAGTTTGGATTGAGATCCAGGTTCTCAAATTTTGACTAGCCCAAACATGAATCACAGTATCTAATATTCAATCACAGATCCAAAGTGCTTAAAATTTGGAGCAACCACATTATGCATATTTCATGAGTATAGAAGAGCGACCCAAACACGCAGCCGCCTAGCTATCAGCAACAATAAGGTTTAGTTAGGGAACATCTCATGATGTTCATATAGACCTACTATATGCCTCTCATCTAGCTACCATATAGCTTGGTAAGTTCATGAGATAAAATTTGACAGCAAACTGTATTCACCTTCTATTATATGCAATGCTTGTTCTCGTAGATAGGAACATCAATGTATGGATGTTTGTGGAGCAAAGACCCACGTTCTTCAAAGGCTTTCGCCAAAATTTATTTTTTATAGGTTCTTAGCTATCAAAAAAATCTCTTACCCATAAAAAAAACATGGCCAAAGTAAAAAAGCAACCATTTACTAGCATCTTTAAACACAAATAGTCATTCACATTGCCAGTCAAGATCACTGATCATTTACGAACAGTAAAATCAACTCTATGCAAGCCCCAACTTTAAATGAAAAAATCTTGCACATCATTTATAACTAGGGCCAAAGTTCTAAAACCACATTGGTCTTTCATGCAGATACATATATAAAACCAACATGTACTAAGAATCTAAATCCCAGTGCAACGATACAAACAGAGAGAAGATAACGAATGACTAGAATTACAAAAAACCATATAGGAACAACCCAAATCCTACATATTTCAACTATTCAAGCTCCACTCCAAGTACAAGCACCAAACCCAAGAAGCTATCTTAATTCTTGCTGAAGATAAAACAAAAACGTAAAAACAGAAAAAAAAAATGGGAAATGGGAAACAAAGACTGAACCTCAATATCACCGAGAAGAAGCCCCATGATCTCTTCGGTCTCTATGGACAATGCATGCGTCATCCACCGTAAATTCTGCCGATGTGCACCAGTTTAGATTGGAAACTCACTTACACTTCAATTCAATTTAGTTCAAGTTATCTCATTTCATTATAAAAATGATATTAAATTTTTATATAAAATATTAGGATTCATGGGGCTAAGGCCAAGTGCTCAATTTGCCTTATACACCTTGTGGTTGAACAACAAAATTTGTATTTTTGTGATAAGTCATATAAAACTTTAGACATAAAGAATAAAAATAAAATCAATTAGATAAATGGGACAACTTACTCTTTGAATTGTTCCCCGTAGTTCAGCCAACTCCAATTCATCAAGTGGCATATTCTGTAACTACAAACAGAATACATAGTGTCAATCTAGAAGGACTATAGAAAAATGACTTCCATCCAATGCTCATGTTATATACCACAAAATATAATCCATGAGTGTTTGATGGAAGTACAGACAACAAATTAACAAAAAACAACCTTCGTCCTGCACTGTGTTGCAAGCCACATCCCATCATCTGCATTCACACACCACATCACTGCACAGCATATCAAACTGAATTAGATGTGAAATAGGAAGAAATAGTCAACAAGTATTTGTACCGTTTGGGTGAGAAATATGAAGTTCCAAATTAAGGAACTTACACTGGGATTTAACTTTACTATTATGAACGTGATATAGATCTCAGCCCCGGTCTACTAGTGAATAAAAGGGACATGGACACTAGATAGCCATAGAACCTGACCTACACTTAATGGTTTAGGTATGGAGTCTGAGATATGCTCAAAACCTTCTCAAAAAGAGGACACCCAAACTTGTTATCTCCCCGGTGTAGACATAGATCCTATTATATATATATAGTATGTACTATATATATATATATATTGCCCAGTGTCGTATAGACTAACAAAAAACCACCCAAAAGATCAAGGACACCCAAACTTCTTATCTCCCCGATGTCATATTGACTAACAAAAAATCACCCAAAAACTTTCAAAATATGAGAAGCCCCTTATGGGTCGGGGGAATCGTTACACTGAGTCTGTCGAACTGACTCAGTGAACGACGGAAAAGCCCTAAAGAAAGACTGCATAAGGTTGTCATTCTGTATCTAATGCTCCCTAAGAGCCCGCATCTCTGTCCTCATTTCATCCAGCTGACTCTTGTAGTCTTCAGCATCTTTCTTATATTGTTCAGCATCTTTCTTATATTGTTCAGAATCTTTTTTGTGTTTTTCAACCTCAGACAGGTATTATTGCATTTGAAGTTTGTCACGTTGTCTACTTGACTCGGGGATGACCATCTCCCCAAGTCCTCGTGCATATCCAGGTCGATGGCCAAGGACCTCCCTAAAGACAGTCGCTACTGCCTCATCACTATGTTGCTCTAGTCCTAAGCCATCCAACCTACCTTGCATCTCCTTCTGCACATTGACAAAAAAACGATTATTAACAAATCTAGGTTCAGTGCTATGTATGCATTTATCACGTATAGAAAGAAACATAAATCCCAACTTCTGTAAGTGTACTACTCACATAAGTATCTTCTGTAGCATCTGTGACAAACTTATTCTTCTTCTTTGACCAGCGCGTCTCCTTGTAGAAGTCAACCAAATTCCCATTCTTAGTGCGCAACATGTGTGAGCAATGAGTATAAGAATATAATATATATATATATATATATAAGAAAACGTTATTCTGTGGGAGACGTGGATTTTAAGCCCAAAAGCTATGAGTAACCACTACCCAACAGTAATGTAATACTGTCACTAAAATCTCCAAGTAAAGTGCATTTTCACAAGCCTATTCAAATGAAAAGATTGTTTTTCCTTAGATATACATTTTGCTCAAGTAATCGGACAAATGATTTACGTCCTGATGTGTGATTAATCGCCTGCTTGTTTTGGTTCTCCCGATTTTGGGCTGAAATTTTCTACCATATGCATCAGGAAAAGATTACTTATGATAAACAAACAGATTTGCCACAACAATATTTATACATATTCAATTGATAGATATATGGTTTAATGTGAGAAAGAGCATATGTACCTTAAAGTCATCGCTGCCCCACCTTCTACACAACTTCACCCATACAATGGGGTCCACCAAGCTAGTTCCATGAGCCAACGCTACTTCGTGGCTTCCATATGATTGATAAATCTTGTGCAAGTTGTGATGGAAGGAGTTGAAGCGCTTACGTAGGGCCTTTGTCACCGTCAATCGGTGGTTTTTGCGTTCCTAGTCAAACACAAAGTCATTTTACATAAGGCAGCATGCAAATAATTATGTGCCATCTCGTTATTTGGGCGACGATTATACTACATAAACAACTTTCAAATAATCACTAAAAGTAACCAATGACTTACCCGAACACGGTCGATGAGCTCTTCTTTAATGGCTTGTGGGACATCCGATCAACGCTTGTAACTCATGTCGCAATATTGTTTAACAATCCATGATACTCGTGTTGTGAACATAGAAACGTGTTCACAACATGGGGCTGTCTCACCATCGTTTATCTTCAATTGCACTTTCCGGTTCTTCCTTAGCTTCTCAAAGAAAATGCATTTAGCTGGCCCACGAGTTCATTTCCTCTGTTCCTGCGTTGCTACAACCTCCATGGGGGCATCTTCAGCTGTATTTCAAGGTTCAAAACATTAGTGTTTTTAAGGGTAATGTGGAATATTCCTACTTAATAACACATACAAACATTATAACGCCCTCAAAATTAAAGCATTGGAAAAACATGCACCAGTTTGTTCTATAGGAGGTGATTGTTCCATTGCATTTGGTGGGGGTTCTTGAATAGGTTCTGGCGCGTGATTTGGGTTGGCGCATGGTGGGGGACTTAGGGGCTGTGTTGAGTCATCCGAGGAGGATTGATTACACTCCTCTGTGCTGTGATATGAAGATATTTTCGCACCACGTGATCGCATGTGACGACCTGAGTATGGTATATAATGCCTTCCACGAATACCTCGAAGTCTCCCTACACCTCTGGAACTGGGTCTCAATTGGTTACCTGCACGAGTACGAGTTAATAACATTATGATTAAATTGATAAGTCAATTGAACATAATAATCTCAAGGTCACAGACAGGTTCGTAAAAAGTATCATTTATCTACCATTTTCAATTACTTTGGGGTAAACTAATGCTTACATTATGAGCATAACATAGACAAAGGAATAACTGAATTGTCAAAATATATACCTTGATAATGCATAGTGCTCCTCGTGCAGCCTCCCGATTTGAACGTCACCTGAAGCAAATAAAATCACATTTTAGACTTCGTTTAAATTAGGTATGAATGTTGTAAAAGCTTAATACTTCCCTCCAAAAGTTTGTTCATGATAAGTAGTTCGAGCTAGGAGAAAGCAAATCCTTCATTGTGGTAAGAAATAGATCAAAACATATATTTCATACAATATCATATTGATTTTTCCATATACACATACCAATTTCAAACAATCTCATATTGTCGGATGTCTATGTACACATGGGAATTTCAAACAAGAAATCTAAAAGCTCAACCTTAAATGAACGAACTTCCTGGATTGTAATTATAAATCTGACACAGACTCAACCTCTCTTGAGTCCTCCTCCTCATCTGAATATTCCCCCTCATATGTTGATAGGTCCTCCTCATCTGAATATTCCCCCTCACTGGCCGCATTTCCAGAATCAGAAGTGATCATGACATCATTAATAAAGCCTGTGCAATGTATGCATTGACCATCCGGATCCATGATTTCTCATACATCAACATGGCTAGGTAGTATATCAGGCCTGTTCAATGGAATCGCCACTTGATCTGTATTATCACACTGCATTTGTTCATAAAAGTATGACGACTCATTTTCTTGATCGGCATCATGAGTACTTGATTCGCCATCAATATCTTCGAGAACACTCGGCAGTGGCGGAATGCTGTATACATTCCTATTTGTATAGTTCTGCACAACACCCCAACTCCCTTTCGCCCTTAAATCTCTTATGTAAAAACATTGATCAGCCTGACTTGCCAACACAAATGGTTCATCCTTATACCAAGTCATATTCCTAATCATATGGTCATTCACCCGCACCCCTTGTTTTCTATCACCAATGTCAAACCAATCACATTCAAACAGGTATACCCGACGCCACTCTATGTAGCTTAACTCTACGATATTATTAATAACACCATAGAAGTCCATGTTATTTGTGGCATCATCACCGGTTACCAACACCCCAGAATTTTGTGTACGCCGACGAAGTTAGCGCTGCTTCGTATGAAACATTTTTCTATTTATTATGCAAGCGGCATATGTTGCAACCCAACGGTCAGGCCCACAAACTAACGCATACAGATCAGCAGACACATCAATTGTATGCGAGGTATGATGTTCCTGAATCTACACCAAAATTATTGAAATTTCACAATGTTTATTTTCGTCATTCCAGAACATATAAAATTTAAGGGCTAGGATTCAACGTAGATAGGGATGGATAAGAACTTACACGTTGTTTGAACCAAGTTGGAAACTCAGTTTGATGCATGCGATCGATGCAATTTGGGTGTTGCACCTTACATTTCTCGTAGTGTTCCCTGCATTTGGTGCACCGAGGCGAAGCAAAATATTCAAATTAGCTGGTATTGGGTTCATAACAACTTGTTAAGATCAAATGGTTTGTTAATTTTTAAGTAGACATATTTCATGCTTACTCTATATAAGGTCCAATCTCCGCACAATTGTTGAACACGTACCAGATAGTTGCCCTAAAGAGTTTATCTTCTAATTGCACGTTAGAAGCTATGCCCAAGGGACGAACTTTCTGGTTGAAAATACTGAACCCATCTAATATTTCCTCTTCATCAGCATCAATGTTGCGGTCCGCTTGACGAAACCTCGTCTCAATGTCTTTGAGGTACATGGAGCAAAATGCCAAGCATTCGGTGTGAATGTAGGCCTCGGCTATTGAACCTTCTGGGCTGGCTTTATTCTTAACATACCGCTTGAATTTGCCGAGATACATTTCAAATAGGTACATCCACCTATATTGTACTAGACCTCCAAGTTTGGCCTCACGGGATAAATGGACAGCTAGGTGGACCATAACATCGAAAAAGGAAGAAGAGAATATCATCTCCAGTTTGCATAGAATGGTGACGATATCAGTTTGGAGTTGGGATAGGCGATTCACATCCAGTGTTCGAGCGCACAACTCTTTGAAGAAAGTACCAAGTTCAGTCAAAGCCAAGGCAATGTCACTTCTTAAATACCCTCCAACAGCAATGGGGAGTAGCCTTTGAAGGAAAACGTGACAGTCGTGGCTTTTCAACCCTGAGATTTTGCAATCACGTAAAGAAACACAGTTCGAGATATTGGAAGCGAACCCATCTGAAAATTTGATATCAGACAGCCACTCACAAAATTTATTCATTTCATCTCCGTGTAGTGTGTAAAGTGCATGTGGTATTGTTACACGATCACCATCACGACTCAAGTGTAATTCTTTTCTATAGCCCAAAATTTCCAAGTCACGCCTTGAATTGATGTTATCCTTTGTTTTTTCTGGACTGTTCATTAAAGTGAATAATATGTTATTGGCAATATTCTTCTCATTATGCATAACATCTAAATCATGCCGAAGAAGAACTGTTGACCAATAAGGTAACATGAAGAATATGCTACACTTTGTCCAGTTCAACTCTTCAGCAGTGCATTTTTTCTTCCTATGAGATTTGCCAAACTGAACATCCCCAATCATCTGCAATTGATTTTGAATGTCGTCAACTCCTATATCCCTTGGTGGCATACGATGATCTTCTCTACCGTTGAACAACCCTTTCCTCCTTCTCCATATGTGATCTGGTGGTAAGAAACGTCGATGTCCCATATAATAATGTTTTCGGCCATATTTCAACCAATTGGAGTCTGTGTCGGCATTACAAGATAGATAAGCCAATTTTCCCTTTGTTGACCAGTCAGATAGATTCCCGTAGGCAGGAAAATTATTGATTGTCCACAATAAGACAGCATGCAACATAAACGTCTCCTTAGTTGAGGCATCATATGTAGGTACCCCATCTTCCTAAAATTCAAGCAATTCATCGATCAACGGTTGCAAGTAAACATCGATCTCATTCCCTGGTGACCTTGGGCCAGGAATAATCAGAGATGTCATGAAGAATTGGTCTTCCATGCATGACCACGGGGCAAGTTATAAGGGACAAGGATCACTGGCCAAATGCTATGAGGTTTAGCCAAGTTGTTGAAGGGAGTGAAGCCATCACTTGCCAGACCGAGCCTAACATTGCGAGGATCCGCAGCGAACCAACCATGATGTTCATCAAATTTCTTCAAGCACTCAGAGTCGGCCAGATGTCTCATACAAGTAGCTTCTACCGTCTGTTGTTCTTGGTGCCATCGCATATCACCTGCTATCTTTGCAGACATAAAGAGACGCTACAATCTCGATTTCAAAAGAAAGTGACGCAACACTTTTTGAGGTATTGCGCGTGACTTGTGTGTATTTGGTATCCACCTCGAAGCCTTGCATACAGGGCATTCATTAAGAGCGGCATTTTCCTTCCAAAATAAGATGCAGTCGTTGGGGTACGCATGGATTTTGTGGTACTTGAAGCCCAAACCGCGCTCCAAAGACCTTGACTCCTCATATGATTGTGGCAAGAGGGCATCAGGAAAGGCAGACCGCAACAAATCAAGGAGCATATCAAATGACTTAATTGACCATCCACCGATTGATTTGATGTGTAACAACTTGACAACGAATGACAGCTTTGAAAATTTTGTACACCCGTCAAAAAGGGGACGTCGGGCATCCTCTAGTAGCTGGTCAAAAGATGGTGCTGGTGAATCTACAGTTATTGGTGGCCTATTTGGTGCAAGAGTGCTATCTTCGAGCACATCAACCAAGATGCTTGCCCGAATGTCATCCAACATATGCTGCATGTCATCTATGTAATCGTCTTCTTGGATGATATCGTCACCAATATCATCATCACTGACATACAATATTGTCTCCTCCTCCCCATGAAATATCCACTGGGTGTAATCTGGGTTGATCCCTTTAATAAACAAATGGGTTTCCACCTCAAATATAGGCAGCTACAAATTGTTAAGGCATGCAAGACATGGACACCGAATGCGATCCTTTCCATTTACATGGTTTCGTGCTTGTGTGAGGAAATATTTAACGTCTTCGGCGTATGCAGGTGATACAAGTCTATCGGGGTTATTTATCCAACTTTTGTCCATCTAAACAAAGATATTGTGGGAAAGAAAGTTAGATAAGCAGAGACCGTAATTATATAAGTTCGAGGAATAACTAACCATAGGCCAAATGTTGGGATAGGAGAATAAATGTTTAACTTGAAGAGCATTTATGAATGTGGCTAGCTAAGTATCTCAGAAGGTTTCTAGTGCCAATTTTTTTTCAGGGATAATTGGCTGACTAAACATAAATATCGTTCTGTTTATGACATTATGTGACTCCATATTCTCCAAAGATTGGTACCGGATAAGTTGTCATCTGAATTAACGTGAGTCAAGTTCGATGATGACGCTAGCTACGTAGTCCCTAGTTGTCCAAACAGGAGTTTATCATAAATAAATAAAAACCCCTATATAGTAATTAGTAATACAGAATTTAACACTAACAGATGACAACTCAGAGCGAGATGCTAAATTAAGATAATTCATCATATGTCAAGTAAAGGGAGAATACTTGATATGACCATGCAGTCATCCCTTATACAAAATATTGATGTGTATTGATATATATGTATTTATCAATACTGGATAGATAATGTTTGATTTGTGTTAGTATTAACCGTCGATGGCCAACTACATGTCCACCTTCACTCATATATATATATATATATATCCATGTGTGTGTGTGTGTGAGTGTGTGTATGTATGTATATACACATGCTATATATAGACTTACAAATGAACAACATCACCCAAAACAAAAAACCAACTCCAAGAGAATTTGGTAAGTAGAATACACTTGACTTAGAGTGATTATCTAATAATAATTCATATTTCTTTCCAAACTCAGAAGGTCTAGCATATATAATAACACTAACAACAAAACATCCATCTATGTTTTGAGAATTCATGAAATGAAAGGAAAAAGGATTTGCAGCTGTGTATGGGTATTCGTTACCTTCAATCCCCAACTAAAATTGTTTCAGCTCACCCCTGAGTCAAATGGCTCACCAACAAGCCCGTCGGGCTCAGTCAAGTGCTTTTCAATCAAAAGCACTCGACGTCCGTCCTACAATCTGCACCCAAAAATCCAAGTAATTTTCAGATTAAATCTCAATACCATAATACAACACAAACAAAATCAATCCACAAAAGAAAATATACAAATAAAAGCAAAAAAAAATATAGGAGTAATGATTTTAATCACAATCTTAATTGCATAAACCAACTATATAATTTCAACTACAAAGCATTTTCCTTACATCCTCTTCACTTAGGAAAAATCAACTACAAAGCACAACATCAAACCATTTAACTTCTATCCATACTTAGCACTAAGCCAAACTTTAAAACTCCTTATTTCAAGAATCCTCGTAAATAACTAGAGCATTGATTCAAATTGCATGTTTGCTGTCCAATAAAGGCCATTGAGTTTTCTACATGAAAGATATATGGATGGAAGCAACAATTGGGTTGAGTTCCTCCCTTTCATTAAATTTCATGTAGTATTGTATTGAATGATTTATGGAGTGTAATTTCATTTCAAAAAAATAGCAATTTGAAATAAAATAAAAGTATACTAGTGCACAAAGTAGGCTAGCTAGTTATAAGCTTGAGCTCGGCTCAGACAAGCACAAAAAATAGCAAGGGCTAAACATCAATCAATACTTAGTTCAATCTAAAAGTTTCCAATTAATAAAATTACTTTTACCAAATCTCAACTACATGACACTAAAAGTAACCAACAAATTGCAAGAAACTACTTTTAATTTAGCATGCATTATACACTTTGTTGGTATTAGAAACATTAATAGCATATATACACAATGCATTTTAATTTTGTTAGGTACATGCATGGTATCTTTTCATTTCCCTTAATGAAAAAATGATTTTAGGGTTCAACTCGAGTTGAAAATTTTGAAGAATAGCTGAAACTGAATTTTTATTTGAACTTCATACAGAGATTACGCATGTATATGGCTCTTACATATCTTGAAGATGTTTGCTTTCTGCATTTTAACCGTTAATCAAGTCAAGCAAAAGCCCCATAACTAAATTGATGGAAACTTGTTGTGTATGAAGAGGCTTACGAAGGTTTATGTTAGTAGGATGGGATAGTTGAGAGGAGGCACTCGTTGAAGGCAAAAGGGGCATACTTAGTATGGTCCTGGAATATGAGTAGTAATAAAAATGTTTAACTTAAAAGTAATAACACAAATAGCCTAGAACAACTTTATTCTTAAAAGTATATGTTTATAGATCATATACAAAGATAAATGTTTGGTTGATCACAAACAGAAATTACAAACAGTTGTCATACAAACTGAAATACATACCTACTTATATATACACCCCTAATATATATTTATATAGTTTGCTATGATAATTAATTAATTGTAAAGCTTTTTATATTGTAAGATAAATTAAACTCTATATGCAGATAATCAGTTAGTGGACTGTAAATCATAAGCAGATCATTTCTCCACAGTATTTCCCTAGATTGCTAGCTTCCCCCAGCCAAAGAATAAAAAGATGGCGGTATTGGTGGATGCCTTAAGGCCAATCAATTCTATATTTCCATGTTATTTTTCAAAACAAGTTTTTATTTGAATATATATATTTATAGCACTCGAATTTTAGAGGTTAATTACGCCTCGGTATTTAGTACAGAAACAAAAAACAAATTGAGATTCATATTGTATTGAATGATTTATGTAGTGTAGTTTCATTTCAAAAAAATAGCAATATGAAAGAAAATGGATTTATACTAGTGCACAAAGTATTCTAGCTAGTTATAATTCTAAGCTCGGCTCAGAATCGAATAAAAATAGCAAGGCCTAAGCATCAATCAATACTTAGTTCGATGTAAAAGTTTACCAAATAAATAACTTTTACCAAATCTCAACTACATGTAATGTTGATCAAGGAAATTGCAAGTAACTGCTTTGAATTTAGCATGCATTATACACTTTGTTGGTATTAGAAACATTAATAGCATACATACACAAATGCATTTTCATTTTTGTGTCTACACTGCTCAAGCATTCTGACTTCTCTCTTCCTTGTCATCTTTTGACAAGTCCATTATACTATGTAACTTTGTAAAGTAGTATTTCTATTATCATTGTTTACTTCTTCTCTAAATTTCTCTGATCTAAATCCCACAAGTGCATATATACTAGAAAAGTTCAGACGATTAAGTGAAATGGTACACGCATACACCTCTAACCTCACCTTCCACTCATTTACTAGCAACTATACCAATGAGTTTGTGTTATATGGAGTACCATTAGAGGACAACACACCAATTCAGTATGTACCTTCCATGTATAGAGCAATATTTATAATAAAATCATGTCAAATACAATAAATACAAAGCACTTTCCTTACCTACTCTTCACTTAGCGAAAATCAAAAAGCAAAGCACAACCTCAACCCATTTAACTTCTCTCCATACTTTGCACTAAGCCAAAACTTTAAAACTCCTCATTTCAAGCATTCTAAAGGAATTCATGAAAATGACTAATAGCATGCTTGCTGTCCAATAAAGGCCATTGATCTTTCTACAAGAAAGATATATGAAGATCGTGGGTTAAGAATGTACAAATGATAGGAATTGACTTAGAAATGGAAGAGAGGAAGGAAGTATCAAAAATCTGGAAATTTCACTATTGAAATACTATTTAATTAACTTGTTAGTAAATTGTTGGAACCAAAATTAAATGAACTAATAAAGCTCACAAGATGGCTGGTGTTTTGTCCCTTGTTTTCAATCTTTGGATACAAACAAATAACTTTTGTTGAGCTCAAGATGCAAATAAAAAATGGGGATGAAATGGACTGGTTGAAGAAGCAAAACAGAGTGCAGTGCCGAATTTTCTGCACTGCCATGGACAGCTAGCAGCTTTGGTAGATTCATGCTCTTAAACATCCCTCATTTAACCACAATCTCAACTACATAACCCAAGCATACTAGATTTGAAGAAAACCTAAGAATTCACATCATTTTTGTGTAAAAGCATAGCATAAACAGCAAGAGTAGCTCTCGACAAACTAGTAGGGAAATTCTAATTTTCCTACTAGTTTGAATAAAATCCTCGGTTGCTTACATAGGGTATTATCTTGAAGAAAAGTGTTAAAAACAATACATTCTCATCTCCACTAGTTTAACACATAGTCATAAAGGGTTAAACATAGTCAAAACATGATTCAAACCACTGTATTTAAAACAGAAGATCTTCTCAATAACCTGCATATATATATGATAAGCAACTATTTTTAGGCCAGTTAATTATCTTGTTAGGGTAAATAGAAGTCAGATACCAGCTGCTGCAAGCTGTGTCTCTACACCTAATTCCAATTTAAAGGAATTTGAAGAATAGGTATTTATTACATTATTGCACCTCCAATATTCATATGAACTGTTTCAATAGAGTTGGTGTGAAGCTGTTTCATGCATGGTAAAGGACCTTTTTCTTGTAGTGAAGCTGCTACTTAAAATGTAATCAATATAGTGGCTTTCAAGGAAGCTACTTAAAATGTGTCACATAATTTGGTGTGACAAAGCATGAAAAATTAACAATAAAGAGTAGCATTACTTTTTATTCAATTTATATTATGAACAATCAAAATATTGCTACGTGCACCACCAGTTAAGTGTACCTCTCTCAATATTGCATCACATCTAGTACTACCTAAATGAAGAAGCCCGCAAGAAAAAAAGGATTGATGAGAGAAAGGCAGAGAGGCAACAAAAAAAGGAGAGAGAGAGAGAGAGAGAGAGAGAGAGAGACTTTATTCATGATGAAAATCCATCTTTGAGACTTTGTGACAGTTTTAAGGCACAAAAGAGTTACATTTCATTAAAATAAGCTTACAATCCTCCATTTTAGCCCATTAATTGTGGGCAGAAGCACATTTATCATCAAGGATCTAGGTCTTTTTTGCATTTCACGATCTCAATTAATAAGAGAAATATAGATAAATATTATGGGTATTAAAGTATTTATATTGATCATTTAATGCTACTTAAAAAACTTATATGGGTAGTAACAATATAAGTTGAATGATCCTGTCACTTAAAACTGGGAACTCAAATTCAGATTAAAATCAATGTCAAGGTGATCAAGTAGGACAATTCATTTCCTAGCCAGCTTGTCGAAGTTAGTTATTTATTACATTATTGCACTACCAATATTCATATGAACTGTTTCATCTTATTTAACTGGGAACTTCTACTTCTTTACACCAATTTTCAATTAAACAGCTTGCATTAAGTAATCATGTTGAGCATTGGGACCTAGTAGCTAGTTCTAAACCTAATTAATTAACTCTTGAATAGTTTAGCTAGTATAGTCTCCTTTCTGCATGCTTTCCATACGGTTTTCACCATTTCCATATATCAGCTATGTGTATATAATATATATATATATATATATATATATTAATATATATATTCATTTATATATAATAGCTAATTATAGCATACACCCATTAATGATCTTCTACCTTGATCCATCACTTTGATCTTTCACCGATGATGACAAATCACATCATCCTTCTTTCTTCTTTTTACTTAAATTAATTGGTTGGAATGAACTCTGAATTACGACATTACGCATTCAGAATTACAAGCCGCTAGCAAGTAGATAGGTAGAATGCATGCATGCAAACAGAAAGAAGAATTGGAAGAAAAACAATGAAATTCAACCAAATTTCTAAATCAATCTTCCCTAACTGCGGCCTTAACTAGGAGCGAAGGATCTTGATAAGGTTCATTACGAATCAATGTCAATATTACTTTCCGCAAGAAAAGTTCCACACTTGTATGTTTTCTGATCTAGGGAATTGTTCACAAGGCATTATTTATATTTCTGATAGTTATAGATGATCAATATATCATACAGAACTGAGAGGGATGGATCTAAGTATTTGTATATATCAAAAACAGAAAATCTAATGGGTTTTCAAAAAAGGCATTTATTCTTTATGGATACAAAAGAAAAAGTTAACGTACAATAATTCATGATCAGCAAAACAATTCCCACAAAACTCTAAGAAATGCACATTCAAAGAAAGCAACATTCTTTACAGAAATCTTCTAATTACATATTAGAAGCTACTTGTAAAGGGCCATAAACGCTGCAACAGAAAAGGCTCTGTTTTTGCAAGAATATCACCCACGAATCGCTGCATTATGGTAATATCCACAGCTTAGACCACCACGTACGCAAAAGGCAGATATACAAAAATTAAACCTCAAGGAAGAACATGGGAATCGGATTGACAGTGACAAAAAATTATTGTACAAACAAATAAAAAACCTATGAAGCACTGCAAGAAATTTGGTAAGGTTTCTCTAATAGAAAAATTAGACCCCAAAAATATACCTGAAAGGGAATTTATTCCCTGAAAATCAGCCTCGGTCGTTCGCAAAATTGATGCCCAAAAACTTAGTTCCCAGCCGAATATGGAGGCACTATTTCCAAATCTAATTCAAGGGGTAGGAAACGACTCGAGATATTGGAGCGATACCGTCAGGGAAGTCAGAAATCAGCGTGTAAACTGGGGTAGGAGGAACTTTAAGTTGCAGGTGAGCTGTCCATGGAGGAAGATCAAAGTATAGGGGGAGCTAGAGAAGGCTGCTGGGAAAATGGGACTCCGAAGGTGAACAGAGGAGTTTCGGCAGTGAGGCCTTCAAGTGGCGTTCTGTCCGTCGCAAACAGGAGTGACCGTAGGCATAAGCAGGAGGTGGAAGCGCCAGGAATGTATTTGGCGAGTGGGTTTTCGTATTTCTTGGGTTTCTTCGAAGTGGAGAAGAACAAGCCGTGGGGCGAAAATGTTTGGGGGGAAATTTATCTATTTTCATGTTTTGCCGCCCCAGAATCAATCCCAGCGTAAATTTTTTCGTCGCAAAAAGTTAAAACATTTTGCGGCTCACAAATTCGCTGCTAAAACATTCACAATCGCCGCAATTAACTTTTTAACTAAAGTCCTGGACTGTTTCGTGTTAAAATGTGCGGCGAGTTGAAAATCGCTGACAATAATGTCCATTGGCAGTGATTTTTTTTGCATCGATTTATAAATCTCTGGTAAAGGACCTTTTTCTTGTAGTGCTACTACTATCTTCCCCGCACTCACTCTGAATGGGCATGTACTTATGCTAATACCACCATAGATCTCTTTTTTTTTTCCTCATACTTCAGATACTACGAACTTGATGCTCTACTACTTCCAGTGCACTGCTTCTTCCTCTCTTCTTCCAACTCAACCAACAGATGGTTTTGCTTGAAGGGTCCGGTGGGAAGTGTGGGCTCAATACCAGCACGAATGATTTCACTTGCCATTGTAAACCTGGGTCTTTTACTTCAACGTGTGGATCAGATGGTAAGTGTACATCTGGTTTTGGGGGTGCTGGGTGAGAAGGGTGCTGCGTAGGATTGTGTAAAAACACAAGGGAATTAAAAAACAAAACGGGATTGCGTACGAATCGTTTTTTTCTCCATATCACTACTATCACAAGAGACAAGGAGTTGAATCTCCAAAATACAAAAATGCATGAAGGGTACAAGACAAAAATAACATCTCCTTCTCCCAGCAAAAGCCAAACCCAGTTGCAAGTTGTTCATCAATCTGAAAAAGAAAACCCACTTGCAAAACCCAAACCCAATCACAACAACCCTTAAAGAAACAGGAAAAAAACCACGATAGAGAATTTCTCCAAGACCATAACGCACTAGATCTCACATTCACAACAATCCACCATTAAATCCTATTAACAAACCATTTACTCCCACTGAACAAATCACCAAGTAATAATATTTGCATAGATTGCATCATGACAAAGAAAAAAGATGGATCTGTTATGGTGGCTGATAAATGTCATGTGAATTTTGTAGGCTCTTCAAGTGGCCTGGTCCTCCAAATTGTAACACTTCCGATTGTAAGAAATTGATTACCTCATTCTGATAATTGCAAAAATACTTATATAAATTACAGACGGACTTGATCAAACAATGACCCACGGACTCAACGGAATAACTACCCACAATGTTAATAACTGAGCCATAAAAGAAGTGACTAACCCATAAAATAAATAACTACCCATTAACAGACCCATTAGGCCATTGTGGTCCACTACTTCCTACGGACTCTTCTAAGTAATGAATAAATCAAAAGAAAGATAACCGTCTGGCCCCAATTGTTGACCCAACCCATTTCCTCTAGACAGCTCCCTATAGACTAGGGTTTTGTCCATGCCTATAACATATCTTCCTCCTTCAGAAGACCTTGCCCTCAAGGTCAGGGACACGCTGCTTGAGCTCCTCGTGATCCTCCCATGTTGCATCTTCACCTGCCATTATTTTCCACTGAACCAACATTTAAACTCCAGCCCTTCGCCCCTTTCTGATCAACCTCCTGTTTAATATTCTTTCAGATTCTGGTTCGAGGGTTCCTTCCATTGTTACCTTCGGTAGCTTAGTAAGTGGCTTTATGTGTCCTCCCACTATCTTTTTAAGGCAAGAAACATGAAAAGTAGGATAGATATGAGATTCTTGTGGTAGATCTAATCTGTTCCTGGCTTTCCCGATTCATTGTACCACCATGTACGACCTATAATACATTGGCGATAGCTTAAGGTTTCTCCTCACCGCAACGGACATCTAGGGGTAAGGTCGAAACCAAGCTGGTTTTGAGCCCTCCTGCAGCTCAATCTTATGGTCATGACTCCAAGGTGGAGGCAGACCATGGGGTTCAGAAAAAATAGCTTCAAAGCCATCACTATTTTCAACACAACTGGTATACTTCCCCCTTCAGATTCTCTCACTTCTTCTCCAATTAAATGTAGCCAAATCCTTTAACAGTCCCTTTTTTTAGCTTAGGAACATGCTCCTCCTCTTCTAAGGTCCCCCGGGTGGTTGCAGCCCTTGCAATTTAGCCTCCACTCCCCTAAATTTAAACTGCATGGTTAAATCCGTAAAATTCCATAAAATGGACCTAAGACCTCTAAACCAATCTACTCGTAACACCACATCACATCCTCCTAAAGTCAACAAATAAAGATTAGCTTCAACCCTTAGATTCTATAGTTGAATAGGAACTGCCCTACAATAACCTTGGCAAAGAAGGCTATCTTCATTAGCCACTTTGATTGTCAACTGGTTTTCTCACACTGGCAATTTTGACCTCCTTGCTACATATGGATCCACAAAACTGTGAATACTACCTGTATCAAGAAGAATTAAAATCTTGTGATGATTAATAAAACCCTCGACTCTCATAGTCTTAGATGATATGGATCCTACCATGGCATGCAGTGATATGCCCAGCAGTTCCTCTATGTCTTTCCCTTCACCCACAGCCTCATCTGACTGAATGATTGCCAACTTCCCTTCACTAATCTCAGCCTCTTCCTCTTCTTCCTATTCTAAACCTTCCAACAAAAATAACTTGGGCCTACTACACTTATGCCCTGGATGAAATTTCTCATCACAATAATAACATAAGCCTCTTTCTCTCATTTCTTGCATTTGGGCTGATGTTATTCTTTTTATAGATATGGTGGATTTTCTGTTTGAGTTGTAGGGATTGGGATAGATTTGGTTTTCTGGTCTGGTTGGTGGTGGTGGTGGTAGCCTCAATAAGGGTGCAGGTGCTTGGTATGTAGGGAAAGGTAGCTTGGGTTTGGTTGTGATTTCTGCTAGTCACCCCCTTATTCCTTCTTGCAACCTCATTTTCCTGCAGTTTAGCTAAACTAAAAGCAACTGAAATAGTATTAGGTTTAAGCAGGGTTATCATTATCTTCAAATCATCCCTTAATCCACTAATGAAAGTGCTAATACAAAACTCCTTCGTGAGTCCACTAATTCTATTGGATAGAGACTCAAACTCCGTTCGGCATTCCTCAACAGTGGCTGTTTGTCTTAATTTAGTGAACACTCCTGCTGGATCCTCATAAGTTGAGGGTCCAAAACGCACCTTAAGTGCGGAGACAAACTCCTCCCATTCTCCAATAGGCCCTGAATCCATCAACCAATAATACCAAGAAAGAGTTTTCCCTTCCATATGGAAGAAGGCTATCTGCAATTTTTTATCCTGAGTGGTATTAAAATAGGCAAAAAATTGTTGTGCTTTAAGGATCCACTCCATTGGTTCAGACCTATCAAATTTTAGAAAACTCAATCTTAAGGTTCTAGCATGAATTTTCCCATTAACTTCAGACAAAGGATTATTACTAACCTGACCTCTCGAATTAGAAGACCCTTCTCCCATTTGTTGATTCCTTGCCATCACTACTAACTACTCATATGAGGCTGTCAAATTATTTAGTTGTTGTAACACTACTTTCAGCATATGTATTTGCTTGTCTTGCTCTTCACGCAGGTGCATGGTCTGTCCCTTTAGCATGGACACTACTTCAACCAGTTAAGCATGGCGTGTACCCTCAGCCATGTCGCAGGAACCTGGCTCTGATACCACTGTTGTGGTGGCTGATAAATGTGATGTGAATTTTGTAGGCTTTTCGAGAGGCTTGGTTCTCCAATTGTAACACTTAAGATTGTAGGAAACTGAATACCTCATTCTGATAACTGAAAAAATACTTTTATATATATATATATATATATATATATATATATTAAAGACAAACTTGGTCAAACAATGACCCACAAACTCAACGAAATAACTACCCACAATGTTAAGAACGGACCCATAATAGAAGTGACTAACCCATAAAATAAATAACTACTCATTAACAGACCCATTAGGCCATCGTGGCCCACTACTTCCTATGGACTCTTAATGAATAAATCAAAATAAAGATAATCGCCTGGCCCCAACTGCTGACCCAGCCCATTTCCCAAACAGCCCCCTAAAGACTAGTGTTTTGTCCACGCCCATAACATGATCATTTCTTTATCGATTAAAACTGCAAGTTTCTTTGGTCTTGTGTTCATCAATTTATGTGGTGAGGAATGGCTGAAGGAAAACCGAAGGTGGAAGGAAAAATGCATGAAATAAGTGGTGTTGGCCATTGCTTGAAAGCGAAGGAAGGAGAAAGAAAGCCATCTGCTTCTTCATGATTCTTTCTTTTTTTTTTTTTTTTTTTTTTTAATAAAACAAGCCGTCACGTGTCAGTTGTGGTGCATGAATTCGACTGTATGTAGCGGAACCGTTTTTATTTTCATGTCATCAAATGAGATTTTAATTTTGGGACATATTTATATATCTACTACCAATCAAATTGAAGAAATGCTCTGCATTCACCAAAAGCAATGGATTGCCCCAGAATGAGCTAAGGAAAATATATATATATAAGCATTCAGGAAGAAAAGCTTGAAGTGTTATAGAAGAAAATCATCTTATAACTTCTTTTTGTTTTCTCTTTTTTTTTTTTTTTTTTTTTTGTTCTTTTTTTACATAGATTTTTTTTAACACTTTTAAATATTTTTTAAGAAATAAAAAAATTCAGAATATCATTAAAAAATATTTCCTTAATCACAAAGTGTCTTTTAATGTGTTTTTTTAATGATTAATATTTTTCTTATTAGCTCCAGTTAAAAGACTAATATTTATAATTTTTTTTTTTTTTAAATACAGTTGTTTAGGTTGTAGCAGAGCTGTGCCAACATATCTAATAAATGCGAACTTCTATAGCCAGCGAAGTCCGAGTCTTTTGTTTAGGTTGAATTGATTTATAAATAGTAATGGGTGAAAATATCTTAGTGAATTTTTGTTGGTCAATTAAGATGTATTTGAGTATAAAATACAAGATAAATTTTAATACAACTACTAAAATATTAATTTATTTTAATATCACTTAATTTTGTTTTGATTAAATTTTAAAAATAACAAATATTTTAATAAAGAAATTGTATAAAATTTTGTAATGGTTGTGTATATATCAATTACCGAAATTAAAATAAAACAACACCACATCCTTTATATTGAGCTTCTACGTGAAATTTATATTATATAGAAATTGTATACTAATAATATTAAATGATGTGAAATTCATATGAATAATCCGTCTAATTAAAAAAGAGAATTAAAAGCAATTTATACTCACAAGCATAGCCCAATTATAGCGTTCCGGCATGGCTTTTCTTTCTGTGTTTCCCTGGCATTCTTCCACTCAAAGAAAAGTCAATGATATTATTATATTATTAAAAATTCTAAGCTGCACGTGCGCGTGCACGTGATTGATGATTTTATTGAATTAATTAAAGGGACCCGCGCTAAATTGGGTGGGGTTCAAAAGGAAATAAGTTATAACAGATAAGGTTAGGAGGCCAACCTTGACAGTGACCTACTGAGTGGATTTGTCTTTCTTATCTAATTAGCACCTTTTTCACGTGGGACTTCAAATATTATTTTTTCTATCTTGGTTTTAGATGACACGTGTATATTAATAAAAGAATAACTATGTTTAAAAGAAAATAGTAAACTAGTTAATAATAAGAGAATAACTGTGGAAAATAGTATTTATCAGAGATTATAAACTAGATATTTCACTTTAAATTTAATGTATATATATATATATATATATATAGTCTTAGAGTATGTACTTCCCGAGTATATCTTTTGAAAAAAAGTAATAGTTATTATTAAAAAATAATTTTTTTATGTGAGTCACATATTTATATACTTCTTTTTAAAGAAAATATACAAAAATTACATATTTTAAGATTATAAATATTATTTTTTTTATTAAAAAAAAAATAAAGAAAGAAGAAGGAGAGAAAGAGGAGGAGATGAGGGCACTAATATAGGACAGGTGGAGTGTCCTGCATGTCTGTACGTCTCGCATAAATAATAATGCAATTTGAAAAATTTTATTGCTGATGATAAAACACATATAATAAAATTCTGCATAATATAATTTGATTTAAAAAATAAATTTTAAATAAAATAAATTTTACTATTTTAATGATATGGAAAAGTCAACATAAAAATATTTTAATCTCTCTCTTTCTTCTTTTTGAAAATAAATATAGAGACCACGTCAATTTCCAACTGCATCATTTGCCAGTTCCCTAAAATATCTCTTTTTTTCCTTGCTGCAATGAAACATAGATGCAGTGCTGGGACCGGAGAGCATTTTCCTGAGTTTCTTGGGGGTCAATCTTTCTGATCTACCTAGCTGCATTTTGTAGCTCATCAGATCATGAAGGCCAATCCAGAAAGCGTGCGCCCAAGGCATGCACAGAGGCAGCCCTCGGTTTCGTATGTTTAAGAGCAAAAAGAAGTGTTAAGAGTGAAATTACTGATACCTCTGCAAGACGCAGAGCCAGGCAATTTTTCTTGCGTTTTGATTCTTCCACATTCAGTTTAAAGAGAGGAATGATGTCTTAATGATCTCCATCATTTACATACAAAACACAGCAATCATAAGTTTTGAATGACACAACCTGTTAACATTTTCCTCATCTCCCGGGGTTTTCCATTGCTGTCAAAAGCATGTCTTACAGAATCCATAAAGGTTCATATTGAAGACCTCCTCTATCTCCATGATAACTCACTCATCCCTCTACTCAAAACGCCTATTAACAAGTTAAACCAGCAGATGGACAAAGAGTCAGAACTCATCCTCAAGCAATCATTCGATGGAATCTCACATAAGGTCGACCCATATGTGGGCTTTTCCATCGATGAAGCTCAATGACGAGAAGTATCAACTACAATCCTTGCACTCAAAAGTGTATTACTCCATGCAAGAGCACAAAACCAGAGATCAAAAAAGAGGAGTTTTCATGGTCAACATGATATAAAGTAGTGGTTTCAGCCACGCCTGATCCCCACAAAGTAGTTGAAGTCATGGTGCTGGACCCTTAATTGCTTTAGCCATGAATCCGCCACACTTAAAAGCGACACCAGTCTCTCCTTGTCCTGTCCACAATTGCCAGCCCACACGTTTCCTTGCATCTTGTAAGTAGCCAAACCAAATGGAGGAAGAGAGATGCGCTCCCCTTCCTTTCTCTTCCTTTCGGCATGCCCAAGGTCATCTTCAAGGTCCATATCTACATAGCATAGATTCGTTCGTTTGTAGCTTTCAAAAAAGTAAATAATAAAGGCAAAACGAAAGTTTATTAAAACAACACTTCCAAAAAAGGAAGTTCATAAACAAAATGCCAGGTTTTCACACAAATTGAGATGGACATAGAGAGGAAGTACCCTGGAATGAGGATGAAAGAGTGTGGTAAGTGAGGAAGCATGTGGACAAGTCCTTTATGGTTCTTCCCATGGGAATGTGATAAATTGGGTACCTGAAAATTATAAATATTAGAAGTTTTATCACCATGTCTTGTGTCAATATCAAGCATGCTAATCTGTGTGGAAATAATCATTATTGGTACTCAGAGATTGTAGTAATGATGAAATAAAAGTTGAATTGCACTGTGTTGAAACTTAAGAGAGAGTCTGAAGTAAAATACAAAAACTTCAGCAGCATCTTCAAGATTCTGTTCTTATATTATTATAAGATTATGAGAGAGAGAGAGAGAGAGAGAGAGAGAGAGATACCAGGCAACAGCCATCCAGCTAGCTGGAGAGAGATCCACACTCCTTAAAGACATCAAGCCAGGGTATCTTTCAGCTAATCCATTAATCTGAAAGCAAGGAAGGAACCAATAAGTGGTCGGTGGAATCTACATCCTTTTATATGATAAAGGGATAGAAGGAATTTATGGGCTGAGGGGTAAATGTAGTGAAGTCTTAATTAAGAAAGTATCCATATAAAAGAATATTCTGATTCATATTCCCGTAAACCATTTCATTGTCTTTATTAGATGCCCATCATGAAAAGACTTCATATGTTTTCATAATTCGTATGCTCAAACAGTCTTATTACCGATAAAGTAAAACAATAAGGAGAACAATTAAAATGCAAATAAAGTAAAGAACAATGAAAAGGCGATGTAAGGTTTGCGCAAGGGTGGCATGAACTAGCAAAGTACCTTATCCATTAGAGGAACTCGACCATAAGGAGTTGATCTCTCAAAGTACTGAAAATACGGGTAGCCCAATCTGTCATTCAAATGCTTAAGATTGTCTTGCTCAAACCCTCCATCCTCTGAGGAACATCCATCCCATCTCCATAACTTCTCATTCTCACTCTCATCGCTGCACGAATCACTACAGGAATCCCTTGTCTCGAAGTCCCCAGACTCAGTCTCTTCCCTGGAAAACTCATTCAACCTTAGTATTAACATTACTTGGTCCAAAACAGCTACTTGTAGCTAAGACTGAAATATTATGGTCAATGAATTGTGTAGTGAACACTATATTGCAGCAATTCACATGTAAGATTGTCCCAGCAAGATTTGAAAAGGCACAGTAAAGACCAAATCAATACACTTTAGCTAAACCATATGGGTCCTCGAAAATTTCAATTTTATATATCTACCAGAAGAATTTTACAACCAATTAAACTATTAGTCAACTAATTCACATGGATTCCCAAGTTTTTCAGTTTTCCTGGTCATTGAAGAGCATTGGACCTAATCAAAACCAGCATTTACAAATTCCCTTATACTCAATCAAACAAGGCAACTTTGGCCAAAGTTAATCTTCGGCTAATTCAGTCTCTACGGGCAAAAAAGCAAAGATCGCAAATAAAGATACTAGTGGTTATACCTCAAACTATTAACAGATGGACTGCTTGTAAAAATTTGTATTGCAGAGAGATAAGGCACATAGTACTGAATTAAGGTCTCCCCGTTGTTCAAGACGATTGGAACTCCGGCCCCGTATGCACTCCATTCATCATAACAATTCCAAAGGTCTCCTAAAGTGAAATATTCAACTGTTTCTCTCTCCCATGGATGCCATAGGCGATTGAGGTTTCTAATCTCAGTCTGCGACCAAGAAAAATAATGATAATATACGTAACATTATAAATGAAAATAAAAGCGATCACTTGAAATCCTCAGAGAAAACTGAAAATCCGAAGGAAAACAATCATTAACTAAAAAAAAGAATTGAACAAACCTTGGGAAGAGATTGGGATGCGACCACGGGGGTTGTGCAATGGAGGAAACAATCAAGGTTTGATTGCATTGATACTTTCTCACAGATCATGGTTTTGTACACAGATTAGAGAGAACCGGTACACAAAAGGAGAGCGAAGGTGTTCTCTCCCCTAACCCTGCAAACGGAGGAAACCCAAAAAATAGAGAGAGAAACCGCGCAGAGGCAGAGAGAGAGAGAGAGAGAGAGAGAGAAGAGGGGGAGAGAGAAATGGTCCGGATTTGTGTTCGCTTTTGAAGAGAGAGAGAGAGAGCTATAGAGAGCGGACAATGGGAAACTGTCTACAAAGACTTCTATTTTTTACGTTTGGACAGCAAAATTCACGGGAACTATATCTCTGTCTCTCTCTATCTTACACAGACAGTCTTCGTTGTCAATGTTGCCCAAATCCACAAACTGCCCATACTCCGGAGAAATTAAATTCCAGCGAATTGTTTCAGACAGAAAAAACTGATCGTTTTCTCACTCTCTCTGTTCCTGTAATTTTCTTTTCACTAACCTTAAAGAAAACTCAAACCCTGCTTTGTTAAAAATTTAAGGAACGGGCTGATGGTAAAAGGTCACGGCTATTCAACGCAACACCTCAAGTTAAATCAACCCAGAAAGGAAAACTCGAGGAATTACACAGAAGTGTCAGAACTTGACAATTTTTTGAAGGATAAGAAAACCAGAGGAAGCGTTGGAAATTGAGAAAAAAGAATGGGGGAGACGAAGAGCTAGTTTCCGTAGACAGAAACCGGCGTTTTCTGGGAGAAAGATTGGTCGTCGTACGGCAGATTTCTAGCGACGGAATCGAAAGGATTCCGTGATGGAAAATGGAGAAAGGAATCAACTTTGCCGGGAAAAAGAAGCAGAGCCAAAAGAACACAGAGGAACTGAGAGACAGAAATAACAGAAATATCCAGTTTGGAACAAAGCTTTAGGTTCTAGAAAGAACGATTTTGTAGAGAACAGAGAGAGAAGATAATGAAATGCCAACAATAAATTAAGGCATTTGATTACCATATTTATTATTCACAAGAGTGATCTGTCCCTCTCAATCCGGGGTCTCACCATTGAAAGAGATACTCTCTCTGTATAATGCTATTAATCTTTTTCCTATATTCTTTCAATTATTTTTCAGTATTTTCTTTTCTTTTCTTTTTTTTCCTTGATATAACTGGGCTGGTTCCATCGGCTTGCACAGAAAGTTGCATGTGGTCTTTGAATCTCTCATTCATCTTAAAAAAATATTTGATAAATAAGGTCTATTATACAAACCAAACCATCACACACAAAATTTAATAAATAATTAATTAATTTTTTTTAATTTTAAAATAAATTAATATTAAAAAATTATATTATAATAATATTTTATTTAATTTTTATTTTTTATCATATCTCATCTCATTTCATTTATATAACCAAATAAGACAGATGGCAATTAATTAAAATATTTTTTGTAATTTTAATAGATACATCCTATCTCAACTAGTAGAAAATTAGAATAACGTTACATATAATTATGTCATAACTCGGATATAATATTCTCTATATTTTGACAAAAAATAATTATATAAAATAAATTATGTTTTAATAATAGATATTTTTTAAAAGGGATGAGGCTTCAAGGTTCTTTAGAAATATTCTTTCATTAAAAAGGGGAACACGTGGATACCAAATAAGGCATGGCACAAGATAGTGAGCGTAAGTGTGAAATCCTACCCAATTTTATTTCTAATTTCAACTTAAAAATAGACAAATATAGAATTATAATTTTTATATTATCCGGAAATCTTATGTATCTAAAGTTCTCAATTAATATATTTCATTCTTTTTAATTAATTAGAATATTAGACTAAAATCCTAAAAGATCTCTTTTCATAATAGAATAAGAGAAAGTTATTTTGTCTCTTTAAGTGTACTGTTTAAATGTATCGTTTGGATAAAAAAAATTATTTATTTAATAATTAAATAAATAATTTTAATTATATTGATATATTTTTTTATTTTTTAAAAATATTTAAATATATTACAAAATGTGAATATAAAAATAAAAATAAAAACTTAAAAAACTGATTAGCTGTCGGTTTGAGTATCACCGCTCATAGAATAAAGTGTTCACATAAAAACCAGAAGAGAGAGAGAATAAATTGTGTGGACCCGTTGCTTTGACCAATCGATTACTGGCTCCAGTTGCTCGTGGGGTGACGAGACTGATAGATACTCAAGAATGACGTCAGGAGTTACATCACCTCTAAACATAAAAAACTAAAAATAAAATTATTTTTTTTTTTTCATAGCGTTATTATTCCAAAAAAAGTACGCTTGATAAAATTAGAAGAGGAATAGTTATTATAAATAGAGAAATAATAGTTGTAATTATGAATATGTAAGTATTGTATATTTATTTTAAAAATATAAGAGATCTATGTAAAAAAATTAATTAATTTTTTAATAATAAATTTCATTCTTTTTTAAAACGACTATACGATACTTACATATTTTATAACTGTATATAACATTACTCTTCGTCATTTTGAGCTCTATGAAATTAATTTACTTGATTGGCTGATCCAATCACTTTACAGTTTTATGATAATTCTCCATACAAAAAATGAATTAAAGGGAATATTTAAAAACTTGCTAACAAGAGGAAAAATTATTTATATAATTATATATATATATATATATATATATATATTAGGACAGAGTAACGTACAAAGCATAATTTGTCTAGCTCGATAAGACAAAATTTTTTATAAAAAAAATATATATGACATTTTACAAAAAAAAAAAAAACCCTAATTAAGGCATAAAAAGAGTAAATTTTAAGAAATATCTTTAGATAATGATAAGTTAGTGAAGTTTAATAATTATATCTTTTGATAAATTAGAAAAAAAAAAGATTTGTTCAAAAGAAAACAAAAGATTTTATCATTCAATCTTCTAGGGGATTAATTGAGAGCATATTCAATTGTTTGTGACGCTGTTGCCTGAGTTGATCAAGGTTTGCACCAAGTTGAATCACCTATCCTTTTTGTGAAGTCTTTGTTGCAATGTTCTCCAAATTTATTAATTTTATATAAGTTTATTGCCAGCCACTTTTGTGCATTATGCAATGCAGCACATTAACTTCAAAAGAAGAGATAACTCAGTAATCATGTGATCATAATAACTTTTGTTAAATAATCGTCACTTATAACAAATAAAAAGTGCATTAAATTATGAGTTAAATTTCGAAATGTTATTTATTGATCAATGATATATTAGATAGGACTTCAAAATATTTTTTCTTGTTTTCAGAAAAAAGGAGGGGGGAGATGTAACGTAAAGCTGTATATTCTCCTTATTTCTAGTTTGAATGATTTTTATTTAATTGTGTGAGTTAGGGGTATTCCCATAATTTATATATTTCTTTGTTGGACAGTAAATGTTATGTCAAGTTTTATAGAAAACTATCATATATTCACAAAATAAAGTTTTGAACTCATTTTTACTCATCAAAAGTTTGTGCCCCAGGAAAGATCTCTCAAAAGGCTAAAAAAAAGTTTGGTACTACCAAATGTAGCCATCATTTTAAAGACACTCAGATTGCAATATATTCACAAATACTGGCTCAAGAAAGGAAACTCAACCATTGATAAAATAAAAACATGTCATCCAGGTCAACATTAAACTTTCTTCTATTCGATCATAAAGCCAAAATTCTATCATGTACCTCTGGTGGATGGACAACTCCAGTGTAATTATTTGAAAGAATTCATTGATGGTTTCTTGTAAATGCTGCTTACCTACTTTCCTGAAAAAATTAATAAGAAAGTGGTACATACAGATTTAGTTTCAAGAAAAGCACTTGAATAAATATAGCAAGTAGAAAGGAATAAAGTAAAAGAGTAAGACTTTTTGCTTGTTGACATGAATCACACACAAGTGATATTTATTGGACTCAAGTGGTAAATTAAATTTAAAGACAATTTGACAAACGATGCGAAATGTGAGACCTCAAAAATTAGTGTGTTTTAATTTATTTATTAGTTTTTTTATTGTTTATTTTATTTTATTTTTATTAATTGCTTTTTAGGTTTGGGCCTTTTGTGTAGTGGGTTAGGATAGAGTTTTTTTGTGTTGTGATCTGTTTTGGGCCAAAGACGGTGAAGAACAAGCCCAGCTCGTGGCAAGTGAGCCCAGCCCCTCTTAAACAATGTCGTTTTAGCCAAAGGGTGAAAACCCTATCTTATTTCATCTCCCACCTCCTGCGCCACACCCCCTAGCCTCTCTCTCCCCTGTCTTCTTCTTGCTACAGAAAACCCTGCATGCCATCTACCACCTCGTGCCGCTACCGCTGCACCTCGCCTTGGCACCCCCACCCCACCTCGTCCTCTTCCATCTCCCTACAAGTCTCTCTCTCTGAGGTTCACCCCTGCCCACGCCGATGGCGTCACCAGCCTCATCCCTTTTCCCTAGCCACTGTCCCTGCAAATATAGAAATGTTACAATAATCAACACCTAAGAAGTGCTTACAAAAGAAGTGCGTGAAAAATTTAAATGGCCCTCTTGCTCAACCAAAGGGCAGATAACATAAGAATCTGGCCAGTAGCAGCTCGGGCATGGCGTGCACGGTGTATTCTTTCGGGTTGTAAGAGCACTCTCATTGGATTAGCTAAAGTTAAAGGACATTTTTTATGAATGTAAGAGAAATTTGACTTTTTAGCTATTCCATTCACATAAATCTCCACATTGGAATAACTATTTTTTATTATATAATAATAAAATAATATAAGATGAATTTAATTTTAATTATTCACATCAAATCTCCACATTAGATTATATATTTTTTTAATTATGAAATTATTTATTTTATCATATTTTACTATTTATAATATTATATATTAATTAGTAATCATATTCTAATTAAATTATGGGTTAAAAATATAAAGTAGAAAGACATTGATGGAGACCTCAAAAGAGAGAAACAAATGATATAAAATGGATTTGATGAATAAATAGTGTCTTTCAAATTTGGAAATAACTTTAAAAGTTACTGTAGCTATATTTGGAATATAGCTATTCCAATGTGATACATTTTATGCTTCAATAGATAAATTTTCATTGGATTTAGCTTTTAGCTAATCCAATAAGAGTGCTCTAAGTCAATTGTTTCGCATCTTATTCACTATTACGCGTTAACAGAAAAACTAAAGTTAACGAAAAGAGAATGAAAATTAATAGAAAAACAAGAAAAAATCATTGTAGCAGTTAGATAGTCACTTTTTATAATAGAATAGATATGCTTAACATTGGTCCACCTTGTTTGGATAATGAGTTGATCTTAATTCATTTTATTTCATCACATCTCATCTCATCTAATCATTACAATTTTCTCAAACTTTCAAACAAAATATAATAAACAATTCCACTTTTTTAAATTTCAAAATAAGAATAATATTAACAATATTTTATTCAATTTTCAACTCTTGTCTCATCCAATCTCAACTCAACTCACTATCCAAACTTCCAAAGTTTGTATTAAAAAAATCTCTCAACTCATCTCAATTCAACTCATTTCATCATTATAACTTTTCTAATTTTTCACATAAAATATAATAAATAATTTAATTTTTTAAATATCAAAATAATAATAATAATAATAATAATAATAATAATAATAAAATAATATTTTAATAATATTTTATTTAACTTTTAACTTTATCACATCTGAACTTAATATCTAAACCTAATAGAACTTTCAAACTCAGTTCCTCAAACCCAATAATCACAAACCGGTGATAAATGATGTAAAATGGCACCCGAATTCTTTTTCTTCATTTCACACTACTACCTCTTCCTATTCTCCTAACAACATAAATGACACATTTCATTTCAGGTAGCTCGAATAAGGTTTCCGTTCGCATGATATTGTTGCCCATAAAGATCAGAGGCAGGCCCTACCAGCAATTCAACTCCCCTAATACTACTACATATCCCACTGCCAAAGAACCCATCTGTACACTATACTTTTCATGATGTCCATATTCATTGGAACCACTCCTCGACCACCCCTAGTACTACAACAATGACTTGAGAGAAAATCAACCACCATGATAATGTAAAAGAAAAAATTTAAAAAAAAAAAATGGAGTTCCCAAGAAAATAGCAATGAACTTTGCCCCACCTCATTAATGTATTCATGATCTGTTCACCTTACGAAAGTGTTGCCGGATTCATTGAAAATTATGGTTAGATTTCACACCTGTTGTCCAATGCACATTCAAGAGATAAAGAAGGAGAGAATTTGACACATTAATAAAAGTTGATCAGCCCTCTGATTTGTAATTAAAGCCCCCATTTTTTCGGAAATGAATTGAAGCATGCTAATAATAATAGAGAAAAGAAATGATCTCATAAAAGTTAATTTACAAACTGACGTTAGTTGATGTAATACGTTATATTTTAAATTTATTTTTATTATAAAGTAGATCTAGCGTATTATATAAAATCATATCAATTTGTGAGTTTATTTTTGTAAAATTTCTTTATGATTATAACACTTCTAGTAATAATATGATGATGATTATTGATAACCATATTTTGGCATTTTTCGATTATGGTAGTGATGATGCTAATTAAGTTGATGGGTACCAACAAAATGGAAGGAGGATTTACTATTAAAGAGTCCCCACTTTTGGTAGCTAGGACTTGATATTTGATGTTTTAAGTCACGAAAGAGCTCTTTTTTATGTTTAAAGTGTGATTATATTAGAAGCCAATTTTGTTATTTAGAACGAAAAACTCGCGCGGTACTTTCTTTTTTGGATGGTAGTAATTAAATTCCATTTTTTGATGGGTTATTTGGATTAAGAGAGCCTCTTAATTCATCTTATCTAATTATTATAACGTTTTCAAACTCCCATACAAAATATAATAAACAATTCAACTTTTTTAAATATCAAAACAATAATAATATTAAAAAAAATAATGCTATATATAGTCACGGAATACGTAAACGTCATGCAATCACTTTGAAAAAAATAGGATCTATTATTAAAAAATTAATTTTTTTATATGAATCATGTATTTATTCATTTTTTTCAAAATGATTTCGCTGCACTTACGCACTGATCACGACTGCAACTATTATTTCTCATTAAATATAATATTCTAATAATATTTTATTTAATTTTCATCTCATCTCATCTTATCTCAACTCATTATCCAAACATCTCCGGTCTTTGTAATCAAGTCGCATCACTAGTTGTTGTCGAATTAATGGTACTGTAACACGTCGTCTTATTCGCAGAATGGATCATGTTGGGAGGGTGATTTTAGCCTCCCACACATGGTATACATTATAGTTGATAAGTCATGTTTATCTCATAGGCCTCGCAAATGACAAGAATCGAGTACACGTCGTTTTAGATGCAAATATATATGTATGAAATTATGGTTTGAGTGATGTCCCGTCCCGTTAAATCATGCTTAGTCGAGATACATAGATTTACTGCCGGAGTATTTCTAACTTGACTAGGTTATTTTGGACACCTTCAAACCCGTGTGGCTTCGCGCGCAGTTAGAGATAAATTAAAATCAAATAAAAAATTTTATTTAAAATAGTGCTATACAAACCATATGATCTGAATTTCCTAGTCTAATTTTCTATCATTAAGGTCTCGTACGAAACAAGGACTCATCTGATCAATTCATCTGAGTTGAGTTCAAATTTAAGTTTAACTCAACATCCAAATACACAACTCACAAATCATTAAACATCACTCAACTTAAGACCTCTTTACACGTAGGATCCACAACCTTTAAACTCAACACATATTTACTACTCATCTTAACATTAAAACATATATAAACTCATCTTAGTTGTACCCCACAAAACTCACTCGACCATCTCAACTCACTATTATTCATAAAGAACTCAATTTATCTCAACTTATATCAACATCCAAATAAGACCTAAACCTAATCTTTTGCGTACCTTTGATCAAGTGTATATCTAGATCATAACATCTTAGGTTTTACTCCTTGGTCCCAAGCTTCTTTATTTGTCTTCAATATTCCACTTCTACTGTTTGGATTGAGAGGAAATGTTTTAGGCATAACAAGTGATATCCATTAGAGAAAATGTGGACTCAATTTAATCCCTATCCAAATTCAATAAGAAGAAAATTAAAGGTATTTACAGGAAAAAAGAAAAAAAGCAAAAGATACCCATATATTTATTGTTATGAATAAATAACTAATATTCTAATCAAAATAAGAAAAAAATGTGTATGTATATTGTATATATCGATATCAAACAAACTATGAATCAGGCTCGAGTCCTTTGTATCTGTATGTGCATGTATAGGACAAGAAGGGTAGCCCTCGAGGCATTATCAAGGAATACAACACTTCATTGCGATGGCAGATGGTACGTACATTGATTGCTTGCAGCATGGGGGGCCAAGAAAATTATAGCAAACTGAACCATGCCCACACAATTCTAGCCTTGGGAGAAAATTGAAATTAGCTTAATGTTTAACGTTGTTTTCCATTGCAAAATAAATATTGAGTCAACTCCTAGAAAAATAATATATTGGGTATTTTGAAAGTAAATGATTTTGACGGGAAACTTACACTTCATGCAATTTATTGTAGAGTTGCTACTTAATTAATATGGAATTTATCATGGTTGATCAAATCCAAAATATATATTTTTTATATTAGCAGTAAACTTCTACATCATTCATGTATCAAAAGATGAGTTTGAAAATAGATCTTTTTTCCTAAATATAAGTCAATCATGATAGAGAAACTTTACAAGAACTGTAGAAAATTATGGGGACTTGCATTTCATTTTTCATTGTCTATGCAATGCAATGAGGATCTCTGAGGGCAGACCTCAACGAGACTTGTAAAATTCCTTGTGAGGACCTCTCAGGATGGGCATCTAGGAAGTTTATTTGTGTGAGCGTATGACTGCTCATTCTAAATGAAGAGCGTAAAAAGCATGTTTTCTATATTTGACGACCATTTTTGTTTTCGTTGGCACTATTGTAATTCTTGCCCTCTTGAGGTAATTTAATGTTGATGTTGTTGTTTTGGTGTTAATAGTTTGTGTTTGTTTATTATAACCCGCACAAAGTGGTCAGAGAACCTGTCGACTCATTTCCAAAGACAACTCGCACGAGGTGGTTTCAGAGCTTAAGGGCTCGTTCTCGGAAATGACCTACTGGCGGCGATTATGGTGAGATAGGTAACCTGTGCATCGACATTTCTTGTTGAGGTAGCTGGAGGCTTGCTCAACCATGTTATCGTGGGCGAAGGCATATATGTCCCTTGTTTGCCTGAGCTCAACATCCATGGTGCTCCTAGGCTTGGGTTTTGTGGTGGGAGGCTTGCTCAATGGCGCTATCATGTCTAAGGCATATATGTGTCTTGTTTGCTAATGTGGCGGAAAGTGTCCTTGACCTACATGTTGGTGGGAGGCCTACTCGACGCTATCATAGCGGGAGCCCTGTTTGACCGCTTTGTTCAGGCATAAGTGTTAGCCTTTGTCGCACGCAAGTGCGTTAATCTTGGTTGCCTATTTTGTGGGAAGGCCTGCGTGCTTGACTTTAGGTCAGTCTAGATGTTTCGAGAAATCTTCACCAAAACCCAAATTAGTTAGTGTAAACAATCCAAACCATGAGTTTGAGACTTACAAACCTGAGCCAACTGGCCTGATGTTTGGTAAGAGTTCAGTTTTCATAGTACGCATGGCTCAACCCCATTGTTGGGATTTCTTTTTTTTTTTTTTTTTTTGTGTCTGGAGTGCGGCAAGGGCTTGAAACGCCTAGGTGATGTTTGATAGCTACCTTTCCTTTGCGATAATGAAGATCTGGAACACCTGAGGGGCGACCTATTCTGGTGAAGATAGGGAGCTGAGGTGCCCGAGCAACACTCAAGGGCGACCCGCAACTGGTGTTCTAGTTCAGGACACCAGGTTTCCAAGCTTCTTTTTTGGCCAGGGTTGATCACCATTGTTTTTCCCCTGTGTTCCATCCATTGGCCCTTGGACTCTTGTTTGGAATCTAGATTGTCTGAACCTGTTTTATGAGAACCTTTGTTGCATAGGGTGAGCATTATTACTCAGCGTAGTCATTTGTTGCTCAAGCGAGCATCGTTACTCAGGAGAGCATTGTTGCTAGGCTAGTTCATTTATTGCTTGGTGCAGTCATTTGTTGATTGAGGTGAGCATCGTTGCTCGGGGTGATCATTTTTTGCTTGGGAGAGCATTGTTGCTCAGCAAGTTCCTTTGTACTCGGCAGGATTGTTGATCAAGGAAAGCATCATTACCCCAACTTTTGATACGGGCTTACTAGGGTGCCCCAATGGCTTGTTGACTTTCCATCCATGTATTCCTTTAAGATTCTCATAGAAACCTGAAGAACTTTGTAGGGAAAGCACTCAGACTTGTTGGTATAAGTAAAATTGCTTATTTCAGAAAAGCAAACTTGGGCAAGCTCCACTGCTCGGCTTGCAATGGTGAGTTCCCTGCTTGTGAAAACTCTTTGCTCATGTGAGCTATTTTTATTGCCTGTGCGGGTTTGATTACTATCCTTCATCCTACTAGTGACAAGCTTCATTGCTCACCTAAGATGAGTTGAGTGTTGTCTGTAGGCTTGTTTCCCAAGCGAGCTGCATTGCTTACCAATGGTGTTTTGAGTAATGGTGGGTTAAGCGTCCACCAGGCTTGTCTATCAGGCGAGCTATATTGCTTGCCCGGGCTGTTCCTAGCGCTGGCGAGTTAAGTGCCCACCAGGCTTGTTTTCTAGCTTAGCTGCATTGCTCACCCTAGATGTTTCGAGCGTTGGTAGGGCCACATCCCGCCAGGCTTTCTTCCCAGCTGAGTTTCCTTGCTCTCCCTAGATGTTTCAAGTGCTAGTAGTCTAAATGCATGCATACTTGCAGCTCGGGACGAGTTCATAAAATGACTCATTTTGAGAAAGTAACAAATGACTTACATGTTCTTGGCGTGGTTTCCTTCTTAATCAGCAATTCTATTCCTTCTCTCCTATTGTAACCCTCGATTCAGTGCAAGGCCTCCTTTGTGCTGAATTAGCCTTTGTTAGCTCATGCGATCTTTTATTTGCAGAGTGACTCACTCAAAAATGAGTAGCACAAAGGCTATTCCAAGTGCAGGAGGGTGTCGCGTAATAATTAGGAATAAATTTCTAGATCATCTCCTCAGGTAAAGTTACTTAAAATCAAACTCGTTTAAAATGGTGAAAATATTCACAAAGAGAAAATAAAAGTAGTGGTATGTGCAATGAATGGAAGAGTGCAATGAGAATGAAAATGGCACTAGTCATAGACTAGATTTATATTTTTGAATTTGAGTGTCGAAATGAAATGTAAAAGACTAATAAATTGAAATTAACAATCAAAGAATCAACTAAACTAAACAATCTTAATTAATCTGAAAATTAAATAACAAAAATGAAATTATTTAAGTCCTAATTAAGCTTTAATTAATCTAGTATGCAATGGAACTAAGAGATTAATAAAACTAAGCTAAGAATTAAACTAGAGTAGAAAGTAATTGACAAAATACGAACTGAGAATTGAAAAGTCCCAAAATCAAGATTCTAGAGTTCATCATTGTATTCAAATCACAAATTCTTAAAATCAATTCATAGAAATTGTAATCACTGTTAAATGAAAGCTTAAAGAAGTGAGAAAAATAAATAACACGAAGTAAATAAACAGCAAATAAAATGCCCAAAAGTCTAATCCAAATATCTCAAAAATACATCACAAACTTTAAACTAAAATTAAATAAATAGTAGAGAGTGAAAAGAGCAAGCCAAATGAATGGAGATGAAGATGATAGGCAATGGAGGAAGGCTAGGCAGCGGCTTCGTTCTGAGAAAAAAACCCAGCGCGTCGCTGTGTTGTTTTCTTCTTTTAGAATAATTGCGGCACTTCTTCCCCTTAAAGAAAAAAAAAAAAAAAAAAAACCCTTCTTTGCTTCCGTAAAAACCCAAAAGAAAAAAAACCTTCATTCCGTGTTGCGTCCGAATCAATTAAAAGCAAAGAATCCTCAATTTTTCTTTTTTCTTTTGGTGTGGCATGTTTTTTTAAAGAAATCCCAAAAGTTGCATTTTATTCTTGCTTCCATCCAAAATCCAAAAACTAAAAAAAAATGTCGGTGCCTTGACTTTTCCTTAAAGAGCCATGAGCCATGTGTGTGAGTTGAGAAACCAACTTCTATCCAAAACTCACAAGTAAGGGGTCTCATGTGCAAATGTACTTTTCTCTTCTTCTTTTTTATACTTTTCATTTCTTGACTTATAAAAATAATAGAAATTAGAAATAAAATAAAATAAAAAAGAATAACAGAATATAAAAAAGAATGTTGTGCATGTGAATAAACATTATCCAATTAAATCACAAGTTATAAAATTAAGCATAAATTATACTATTAACCAATTTGAAACACAATTCGGATTTATTTATCTTAAACTATTTTCCTATCTAAAACTAATAATAATGTAATGAAATAAATAAAATATATTAATTCTAAATGTATAAAATATGTAATAACTCAGCTCAACAGAGAGCGATTTGTAAATCCCACAGACGGCATCGTTCAACCCCTTCTTTGCAAGGCTTTTCCCTTTCGGGTTCAAAGAAACAAGGGTAGCCTTCTTGTGCTAGCCAAGGACCAATAGGGCCAAAAATTGGGCAGCCTATGATACGCGACCAGTGTGGCATGACTAAGAAACAACCAATATTCTCCGGTATAAGGACGACCTTTTAGCTGACAGAATTTGAGTTATATTTAACCCACACATAGACTAGATATCTCATCCAGAGTAGGGGTTACATAACGGCCGTTTGAGACCAAAGGCTAGGAGGCTCTGGGCAGAACATTGCGGCAAGATACCCATCGCCAGAAGGGCATTATCCTCGGCAGAATCATGTTCCTAATGAAATCTTACCATACCAACAACCCCCCCCCCCCCCCCAAAAAAAAAAAAAAAGCGCTCTTGGATGGATCATGCCTTCTGAGCTCCTTAGTCCCCATAAATAAGTAGCTAGGTACATTCTAAAGAGGACTCTATGTGGAATTCCTTCTTATTTAAAGAAGTTAATCCCTCTCTAACTTAAATATAAGAGGCATCCCCTAGCATACTCTCCGAAGTTGTTATTTTGACAGCAGATTGGCTGAATACGTTGTAGGAATCATTGGAAGTTGCTTCAACAAAAATAATTTTTTTTTTAGCTAATAACTATTAAGACTATTCATCTAGGCCTGATTTTTCCCAACCCAATTCGGAATCCAAGAAACCGGATTTCGATTCCTGATTCCTACCCGAAACTTGAGTTGCAAAACCCGGATTTACAACCCGATATCCAGTTTTTTTTTTCAGTTGTAATGTTTTGATCCGGAACTGTTGTCCATCACTCCTTATCTTTCGTTGTCTGAATTTTTAAGCATCAGGAATTCCTATCATTTTCACTTCTAAGACATGGGTCCATATTAAATATAGTGTACACATATAGCAGGTACTTCGCTAGTTACTGCTGTTTTACATGATTTTTCACTTCTGAGAAATGGGATTCATTTTGTGTCGACGGTCGGCAGATAATATATTGCAAGCTATACTTCCACTTTTGACGTGCATGCTAGTTACTGCTTCATTTTTATCAATGTTTTTTAAAGTTTTTACCATCTTTTGTGGAAGCTTTCTATCTTCTGCATTCCTGACAGGTAGAAGTTTACTTTTTAGTACATTTGCATTTAAAGAATTTCCAAATCAAAAGAAACATCAAACTATAATTTATGCGCACGTGTGATCATAAATGTGTATACACCTATGGTACTAGAAAGTCAAATAATGTAGTGTATCCATCATGTGCAACCACTTCTGGTTGGACAGCCAACTCCATCTATTAATTCATATACACATATATATGTTCATTGTTTTGTGGGTCCTAACTAATTATTTTGGTTAATCCACCCTCAAACCTAAACAAGGCGTGAATGCTTACCTACTTTTTCTATCTTTTGTCTGCTACATTTCCACACGATCTTTCTCCATGGTATTGGTGGGTTTGGATACAAAATTTGAATAAGACGAAATATTTTATTAAAAGTTAAATAAAATATTATTAGAATATAATTTTTTTAGTATTATTTTTATTTTAAAATTTATAAAAATTAAATTATTTATTATATTTTTATATAAAAATTTAAAAAAATTATAATGATGAAATGAGATATTTTGTATATCTAAACTCACTTCAGTTGTCTCTCTTATCTTTATTTTATTTTTATGTTTTATTTTTTTTGAGAAAATTGAAAGTTTATTTCTATGCAAATCCACCAGTCTCTGCCCTGCGAACATCTTGGTATCCAACTCCATCTTTCCACTTTTGTGAGGCGGGTGATTCCCACACACAGATCTTAAATGTAATACACACAGATTAGTTAATAAGTTACTATCTATTTTTTAAATTAAAATATATAATAATTACTCTATTAACTTTAATTTCTAGAAATTGGTATCTTTATACATAACACACCACATCAATAATCGGATCCCAAGCTCGAAAACTCTCGATCATGATGGCTTAGAAAGACCGAACAGTAAAATTCAAGGAGGATCCGAGCACATTTGTTCGGAATGACCGAGCATACTGCTCGACACACTTGTTTGAAAAGACCGAGCCAGAGTTGCTCGAAATGCTTAAAACTTGATTGGAACTGTGCCAGTCTTACGAACAAGCATGTGGATTATTTATTCCTTATATGTTATATTATTATGGTTTTGACTAACCATTTGCTATTATCTTTTTTATTTTTTATTTTTGGATTCAAGATTGAATGCTGAAATTTTAATTGATCTGTGATGTTATCTACTAGTCATTTTTTCATTACAGATTAAATCTTTGAATAACTAAAAAATGGTTAATATATTGACAAGCTTGTATTATTTTTTCCAGCACTCATTATTTTGCCTACAAAAGACACTGGTTACAACATGTTTCTATATCAAGCTATATGCATGCGTAAAAGACATTGCTCTAAAACACTGTATTATGCTGATGGAATTATGGATATAAAAATGGTCAATTTAATATAATTAAAAGACTCAACCAAAAATGTTCTGATCTTAAGTTTGGTATCAGATCTGATTATGAACAGTGCAATACATACAATGGTGTAGTATAATGGAGGATGTGTTCGTATTTTAGGCGAGCATTACAAATACTTGGTTGCTTGCCGCATGGTGAGTATCGTAAACGGACAAAGGTGCTTGCTACCTCTACAAGTAATATGGATAGTACCATGCATAGGCGAGTCTTTACCATGGGTAATATGCCCGTTTCAAACGAGCGTTACAGGGTTCAGGTGTTAGCCCTTTGACGAGCAAAGCCAAAAGACAATAATGCTCGTCACCTCGACAAACTACGTAATGAGCAATGAAATTGATAATGATGGTCGCTTCTTGGCGAGCAAAGGCACAATTATACTCGTATCTCGGACCATACCTTAAGAATATATAGATAGTATTAGTCACATTAATCTTTTGTATTCCCTTACGTTAGGAGCATTACACACTCGATCTCCATTTACAATGTGTGACAAGAGTGCAACAACAATCATTTCATTTCGGGCTATTACAGAGCACATCTCACAGTTGTTGAGTTTTGGACCATCTTAAAATCGTCTTTGCAATGATCAGTTAATTCTGATGTCAGGCCAAGAAACAGGGGATCAGCCTAACTTGTTATAGTCATTTCTGGGTTTATATATCTTATTTGTGATCTTGAGATATTGGTATCTGCCAATAAAAAGAACAGATAGCAAGACAAGCTCCGACTGTTGCCACACAAAAAACTTTAGTCATAATTGCCGTATGCGGTTAGGTGTCAAAAGGGGATCAAGCAAATTATAGGAGACTAGCTAGCTAGTAGCTGAAAACAACGTCACTGATAAAATATGCACGATAGCCAATCTTGACTTGAGGATGACTTGCACATGCAAATAGGAAGGCCATGTCGCGGACATACCAGTGGGAGAAGAGATTATTGATCATAAGAAGTTGCTTAAAAATTACTTTGAAAAACAAACAGACGTTAATTTTTCAGATCACTATTTGTCCAAAAAAGTAAAATTAATTAATTAAGTTTTAGGATCTTAACACATACTTCTATTCACGTGTGAGCTAGATTCATTTTAAATAAGTGAGACCAAGACGTTATTGTTTAGATGCAAGAAGTGTTTCTCATCTCATCTTGTCATTATAATTTATTTTAAATTCTCACACAAAATATAATAAATTATTTAATTTTTTTAAATCTTAAAATAGTAATAATATTAAAAATTAATATTCTAATAATATTTTATTTAATTTTCCTCTCAACTCATCAAATTTAACTAATTAATAAGAAATAAATTTATTTAATTAAGTTATATCATAACACCATTAAAGAGCTGACATTTCAAACCCATAGTTTTGTTTTTCAAAAAAGGAAAAGGGTGCTGCTACTCAGCCCCCTTAAAGTTATCACTAGTTCGTTTGTGTTTTTTTGTGTATTTGTTTTCCTTTTTTTAAATATTAAAAACAATACACATGAAATACAGTAAAAAAAGAATTAAAATATATATATATATATAAATATATACTAACTGTTACTTTGAGGGGACTACTTAGCACTTTTCAAAAGCAAAACTTATGAAGTCGCATGCACTTACCCTTTAATTGGTTTGATAAGCCGAGGAAGAGTGGTTCTCTTAATTATTCTATGCGTGCTTGCAGTACAACAAATTTGACTTTTAGGTATGAACTAAATTTTATTCTTAAAAGTAATTTTTTTTAGATAAAATTTAAATTTTATCTCAATTGATGATTTTATAAAACTGTTTGACCGGATAAATATATGTTCGAACAGTATTTTTTGTATTGAATTAAATCGTCTAAAAATTTTCTTTTTCATTTGAATGAAAAAAAATCTATTCAAACAATAAAATTTTGGCGGTGAAATAATTTATTATATCGGGAAAAATTTAAACTCGTTCGAATGATAAATTTGTTTGTTCGAATGGAAAAGATTTGGTGGCAAAACCTAACGGAAAGGTTTCTAAACCGTTCGACCATAACATATTTAGTTCGAACATATTCAAACATCACATTTATACGTTCAAACGTATAATATTAATTTCAGTACGTAATTCAAAATATATATCATATATACGAATTTAAAAATTAATTTTATGTAATTAATTTAAAAATATTTAATAATTTCTTTTATATTAAATAAGATTTTTAGTTAAATAAATATTATCAGCCATACACCACATAATATAAATCAATAATTACTCCAGAAAAGACAAAATATTTAATTTATAATTAAAGTAAATTATCAAAACACCATATATATTATCCATAACTATAACAAAAAAATATAAATAAAAAATAGAAACTACTATGATGCGAGGTCTCTACACATATCCTCAACTATAGCTAATCGTGTCTCTACTTGTGTTAGTCGAATACTGAGAGTGACCTGAGTTGCATTATTGGCATTAATCTCTGTACGTAACTCATTAATCTTTGTATGTAACTCAGAGACGCTAGCAGTAATATCTGTACGCAACTCATACATGGCAATATGCACTGCATCGATCACCACTGATGTGTGTATGCCGATCTCAATACGCAGTATGTTGGCCATCTTCTCACGAGTAGATGTGCGCGATGCCTCAGCCTGTGTAGATGCCTCACCAGCTGATACTCCAGTATTTCCCGGCTATACATCTCTCTGAATATCAGCCCTGTCTAGAAAAAGTCCATGAAAACGAAGTCTCAAGTGTTCTGTGCTCCGTGACAAGGTGGTGCTGTTGATTGGTCCCATCGGCTCTCGTGCACGCTCGGAAACTTTTGGCACAACCCCAGAATGTAGCAAAAATCGAGTGGTTAGGATCCCAAACGGTAGTATATATGTCATAATGTACCGAGCCTCTGATTGGATTCTCTTAAATATATACCCCACAAGGTCGATCGGAATGCCACGAGCGACCTGTATCATAAATTTTGCTCGATCCATGCTAACCCCGGTCTTGTGCTGCCGAGAGTCAATATTGTTGGCGATGATCAAATTCATGATCTTAAAGAAAGAAGATAAATTTGTCTGCCTAATGCTCTTCATCCCATCGTATACTGGAGCATTTCGACCAACAATTAAGTCTTTGACCTCATGATCAGCCAGTGTATCGACCTCATCCATTTAAACTAGTCCCTCGTCTTGAGCCATCTTTGCATCACCTGAAGGATTAGACTCTCTAAACGGTAGATTCGAATATGCATCGACCAGCCTAGGAATATTGAGATATGCAGCGAGTCTGTCCGCTGAAAATATAATAGGAGCTCCTCGGACACAAATCCTATATGCCCTCCATCGTCTGGGCTGGCACCACCGAGCTCTTTATAGAACTCAACAACGATGTCAATGTAGGAAATGAGCTTCATTCATTCTTCTCACTGATCTAAGATTGGTGTCCAACCATGATCATTGAATACTGATGGGAGAGAATGACCCTCTTATATAAGAGTCACAAAATCATACGGTTTTACCTACTACTCAAGTAAAACAGTCCGCTCTCGAACTGTTTGGATGAAATGTTCCCCTGATCTACTATGTTTACGGCCCCTATAAGACATTATTACAAACCTAAAATTTAAAAAATAAAATATAAATTCAACATTAATGATAAAATCTATTATGAGAAAGGATTTACAAAATTATATACTAATAGCAATTTAATAAATTATTTGATAGAACAAATTAATAAAATGATGAAAATAATTTAATAAGCTAATATAAAGTAAATGGTTCAAATGAAATATACAGTGGTCGAACGGAAATTATAACGTTCGAACGAAAAAAAAGTGGTCGAACGGGAAACAACTTGTTTGGTTCAAACCGTTTTCAAACGTCAAAAAAAGTGTTCGATCGGAAAGGTTAAACTCGTTCGAACGCGTTCGAAAGGAAAATAGATTGAGCTCACTCTTGGCTAAGTCAACTCAAAGACCATGAAAACACTTAAAAATACATCGATTCCATGGGTTTCTTCGACAAAACACATACTACTATTCATTTCTAAACATCCTATAGTGGATTTGTAGTGTTCTACAATGCTATTGATGGAAAAATGTAATTTTTCTAGAGAAAATAATAAAAATAAAAAAGATAAAACTCTAAAAATAAACGGTAAAATAACTTATAAAGAACATACATTTACTCTAGGTGGAAGAGTGTTCGACGTAGGTGGTGATTACGGCAGCAGATGGTGGCGATTGATGGGCGTTCAAACGTTTTTTCTCGTTTTCGAACGGTGACAATGACAACGTTCGAGAAAGATCTGCCCGCGATAACTTATATGTGCATAACCGTTCGAACATTATATTTAACCATTCAAATGATTTTAAATGATTGTTCGAACGTTAGTATTTACCATTCGAATGGTATTTGTTTCAAATTTAGTAAAAATGTATATTGTAGTATATTATATTTATAATACTATAATTTAGTATAATATATGTACTATGATATATATATATATGTAATATTATATTATACTATATTATAATATATATTATGATAGTATAATACTTTATAATATATATATGATAGTATATAGTACTATATATATGAGTTTACAATATATGTTATATATAATGCTATACAACATAGAGCAATATATGATAGTATATAGTGCTATATATATGAATTTATACTTAACTAATATATATATCATACTATATATTTCATTATATAATATATATTATGATAGTATAATACTTTATAATATATATATATATATATGATAGTATATAGTACTATATATATGAGTTTACACTTAACTAATGTATATATATCATACTATATATTCATTATACTTTACAATATATGTTATATATAATGCTATACAACATAGAGCAATATATGATAATATATATATGATAGTATATAGTACTATATATATGAATTTATACTTAACTAATATATATATCATACTATATATTTCATTATACTTTACTATATATGTTATATATAATGCTATACTACATAGAGTATAGATTACTAATATACGATCTTAGTATATTTGAGGCTATCTATATGTGAGTATATATTTCTAATACATATGATCTTACATTTTCCTTTATATTTTAGTATAGTATAATATATATGATACTATATATATGATATATAGTATAGATTACTATATATATGATAGTATATATTACTAATAGTAGATATCATCTTACATTTTTATACTATACTTTAGTATAGTATAATATATATGATACTATATATATGATATTTTCATTTGCCACTTGAGGCTGGACTTGCAAGACCAGTCCAGTATAGATGGATGTATCCCATTGAACGGTTTCTCGAAAAGTTGAAACGCACAGTGGGTAATAAGACTTACCAGAAGAATTAATTGCATAAACATCTATTAATGATGAGTGGCATACATTCTGTTCCAAATACTTCAACGGCATTAACACAAGATTTGATCGGCCGGAAAGAAACTTTGATGTTGACCAAGCAAGACAACGGAACGGATTTTTTGTATTTTTCCAACAAGTACGTCCACTTGGTGTTCAGCGTGGTTATGATTTGTGTGAAAGAAAGTTCAAGAAAGCTCAGTAATACTTGCTAAATAATTGTCCTGAGATAGAGAATCATTTGAAGTAAGTTCAAATTAATTGTTAATTAATCATTGAATTTATTTTTTAAACAATTATACGAATATACTTATTGTTGGTGATTTTTAATTTCAGTGATCATATTTACGTTCTCAAAGAACTGGGAATAAATGATATAGAGCAGAGACATGAACAGGAGTTTCTGAAATGGTTCGAACAACGGATAATAACATTAATACAGATGCGATTTTGCGCCAACATATTTAAAATAGACTGGATTGTTAACGGTTGAATTTTTATGCTTTGTTTAATATGTAGGTTGTATAAATGCATGCGAGTAATTCGAACGATATATCAGACGAACTATATGCACTAGCACGTGGCCCCTTGAGACGCGCTGCTCGTTATTCTGTATGTATTTCTCGAGGAAGTAGGTATCATACAATTGATCGAGAACTTTATAGAAAAACACAAAATAGTAATTTTCTTGTCAAATGGAGTGATAATGGAGACATTATTGATTTCTATGGAGTTATCATAGATATAATTAGAATGAAATATGTGGAGGAGCTTGTGGTTTATATATTTAAGTGTGATTGGTGGGATTTAAGCAATCCTCTAAGAGGAAAATGTCACGATGAATATTTCTGAGTATTAATACATCAAAAACATGGTATGAAGATGATTATTTTATTTTGGTTTCCCAAGCATCCTAAGTATTCTATTTAGACGATCCTTAGTTAGGAAATCAATGATAAGTAATACAAAAGTTTTCTCCTAAAAATATTTATGACGTTATCCTTGAGGCGGAGGGACAAGATGAAGAAGAAGATAATCCCTCTACTCAAGAAGCATACCAAAATAGTCAACATGCCTCTAACTTATTTGTGGATTTGAGCTAGTATGAGATGATCTCATTACATAAGGAAGATATTGAGACTGAAATAGTTGAGGCGACAGTTAATCAAAGTATTGAGTCATCTAAAGTATCTAAAGATGATGAGAGCGAATTTACAGATAAAACTATTGACCAATTTTGTATTCACTTTATATAGTATCTCGCAATTATACCATCAAAGAGGAAGGAAGTTCGCATCCCATATCCATTTGTTCCTAACTCTCAGTCTGACTCACTATTAGAGATTAACTCTACAGAACAAGGTAAATAGCTAATACTCATTTTTTAAATTAAGATAATTGATATGAGGTAAATAACTACTATTATTTTATAGAGATAACAGTACAATCTCGTCACGGATGAGACGCTACTAGAGGCGTGACGTTGGAGAAATATCATAAAGTATGTAAGATTAAGATTAACATTCCTGACGAACATGCCGGAGGTGAAGGACAACAAGCAGTTTGGCTTGCATCGCATGTGGGTGCTCTTACACAGACTTATGCACCTTTGGCTACGAGTTCATGGCATAAAATCCTGCAAGATGTGAAAGAGCTTATAAAGAAGCATTGTTTAGTACGTAATATTTAAATAATATATTTATATTCATATTATTTAATAATCTAAATGATAATATCTTTATGTATATACTTTTTTAATGATGATTTCGAACTAAATTTTAGTCAGAGGGAGGAGCGTAAGACTGTCGAAGAGCTGATGTGTAATGCATTCCCCAAGTATAAGGCGAGGTGTCACAAGTATTACAAGAAATACGAGAACAAGAAAGATGCACACTAGCATTCTTTTCAGGATATCCGACCTGAAGATTGGAAAAACTTTACGACATGTTTGAGGATCCATCATATAAGGTAAATTAAATTAATTCTTTATGTGTCATATTTGTAATTTTCACTTACTACTTTTTATAACTTCTATGCAAGAGTGAAGTTCTATAAACAAAACAAATAGGTCGAAGTTGAAGATTCATTATCATGCAGGCTTAAGATCTTTCCATCGCTTCTCTCATAAATTGGTAATGTACTTTTTTTATTATATATAGTTTGTTTTTAATATTGACTTTATATCTTGACAATGTCTCTTGTAGAAAAAATCAGACACTAATTATGATCTGACAAAATTATATGCTACATCACATACTAATAGTAATAAAGAGTTGACTCATCCCGATGCTCATGAGAATTATGTAAATATTATAATTTGTTTTAATTAAACATATTTAAATTATTGTGTCAATATTAATTTTAGATGTTGTGTGTAGGATAAAATGGTTGCTCTCCATGCTGAATTTGCATCAAATTAGAATTCATCAACAAGTGATGTTGAAATTTTTACACAAGTTCTGGGTCAATGTTCAAGATATTTGAGCGGTTTGGGTCATTGTATAAAGCCTTCAAGCTCTTTATCAACGTCAATTACTACTGTCATTTCGTTAGAGAATGCAAATTCTATGATCGAATAATTGATTGCAAAATAGCATAAGTTAGAGGCTCAATTGATGAAACAAGCGGACATGAAGATACGCATAAAACAACAAGAAGATCAACAAAGATATATGCAACTTCAAATGCAAGATCAACAAAGACAGATGCAGCTTCAAATGCAGATGCTTATGCAATAATTTTGGCATCCAAGCAATTGATTTTCGTTAGAAGTGTTTTGCATATTGAACAATTATATATGTATTGATAACATTATTTGTATTATTACTATTTTATTTATTTAGTTCTGACTTATTAGATTAGTTTTATTAATATTAAACAATTTGTAATGTATTTTTGAAATATAAATATCTATTTGGTTTTAAATTAGTATTGTCCATGAAAATACTAACCGTTCGAACTCTCATCAAATGTTCAAATATATATATACATCGGACACAACCATTTAAACCTCTCACGTTAGAGTTCGAACAATAAAAAAGGTTGTGCGCCTCGTTCGAACAAGCAATTCACTCTTTCCATCTCAAATACGTTCAAAAGGCTTAATTTACGTTCGATCATCAATTTGTTTGTTCTAACGTTTCTTCATGTGTATTTGGTCGAACAGACTAGTATCGATCGACTGGCCATGAAGTACCCGTTCGAATAGACATATTGTTCGAATGTTATTTTTGTCGTTCGAAAGACTTTCCGAGACGAATTTCAATCATCCCAGATAATGTATTTTGGGACAACCTTGGGACGTATAATTTGGGACAAAATTCTAGTCTTTTGGGACGAAAATTTTCGTTCCAAAATACCTTATTTATTGTAGTGTTGCTATATATATATATATTGACCCCTCTATTGCTATTTATTTCTAATGACTTTTTCATTGCAAATGCAATTAAATAATAGGATATAGGGAAATCCTTACAACCGGTCGGGCTACATATATCCAAAAAATAGCCTTCCACCACAATTCTCCTCAAGCAGCACTACACCAGAAATCCAGATCTTTTCTCGTGATTTCAGCCCCTTGCCCCTTGCCCCTTGCCCCTTGCACCCGAACCCCAAGCTAATTTCAACCACATGACTGAAACACCCGAAGGAACCCCCAGCTGAGTCGGCGTCCGCGTCGAATGAATCGCACCCGCTTCGTCGAAGCTCAACCCGAGGAACTCCCCCACGAATCCTTAGGACCGAAGGAACCCCCATTCGTCGAAGCTCAACCCAAAGGAACTCCCCCAATCGCACCCGAAGGAACCCCCCTTCGTCGAACCTCAACCCATCGACGTGGGTTTCAGCCCCCTTCAGAGCCCCCATTCATCGAAACTCAGCGCCCTTCGCACCTTAGATAAGCATTTCTGGTATACCCTTTGACCAACCTTAAATTCGATTTTGCTTGGAATGTAAACTATTTGGACTCGTGTAAGCCAGTGGTGGAGTCGTGTTACCTGTTCTCGTTTCAAATTCCTCAACCATTGCTGTTTATTGGTCTGTTGGCAAATTGATTGTGGCTGTTTGTTGGTTGCATTTTATGGTGTAATTTTTACGTGTTTGATAAAAGTGAGAAAGTTTTGGAGTTCTAACAAGAAAAAGCTTACTGTAATTTGTATTGTTGGCAAATTGATGGTGGTTGTAATTGCATTTTAGGTGTTTGATAAAAGTTCTAAGAGGAAAAAGCTTATTCAAAGTCCACAAATGAGAAGGTAAAAGGGCTAGTAGCATGCAACCATGATTCTCTATGGTGGATTGTATTTCTCTTACAGCATGGTTCTCTATGGTGGATTGTATTTCTCTTACAGTGTGTTGGCTTACATAGAATTAGCTGAATAGATGGCTATTTTTATGGGTTTTTTAACCGGACCGTTGGGAAGCATTTTCTTAGGTCAAAAATGAATTAAATAAGTATGCATTCTACCAAAATCTCTTCCTCCTTGGGGGGAAAAAATGACTATGATTTTTCGACTGAGAGCTTTTCTAATGTTTTACACAATTAGATGAAAAAATAGACACATTAATATTTATGCGGTGTTTATACTGCTTGAAAATCTAAATCTTATACAGACAACATTAAATGTCACAAGGCCTAAACAATTTATTTATCTTGATCTCTTTCTAACATTAGACCATCTTGTTTGAAAGATTTCTATATAGGAAAAGGATACTATGTCGTCTGAGTTAGACTCCTCAATTTGATCGTTAATATATTTTATTTATTTTTAATTAATAATTAAAGAAGTGACTGTATTTATGTTTTTGTTTTAAAAAAATATTTACAGATATTTAAAACATGTTGAAAAGAAAAGGCAAAACATATAAAAAGGTACAGTTTGTACTGGGGCACACCCAGTGGTCAAACCTGTCGGCATAGTAGTACTATTTCTCTATATATTGCTCGTATTTTAAAGCTATATATATATATATATATATATATATATATATATATCATGTACGTAATTGTCTAAATTAAAACAGCATATTAAGTCTAGCAACGCCCACATTTGAAGTCTAGCCTATTAAGTGATTTATACACACAAGATCAAGAAATGAGCAACCAATCAAGTGTGCACTAGATCACTAACCTATATGTAAGTAAATTCTAGACACTAATCAGTATTCTCTCAGCTTCATCTTCTGGAACTATTCAGAAATAGAAGAGTTGCCTTTCTTAAGAGTGAAAAGTTGATAATGATTCATCCTGGTCACCTCATTTGCTTGAAAGTGGGAGGTGAACATACGCTCGAGAGACACCCACAACCCACGGGAAGTGAAGCATCCAATCATGCACATCAGTCCAAACCTACTCAAAAAGAAACACTACAATTTCTTATAATAAAAATTAATTATTTTTATATGAAATAACTGACAACAAATAAACAATTTTCTTATAATAAAAAGAAACAAGAGTTCTCAATTTGATTTTTGGTGGATATGCTTGGTGATAGTACTATTGTATAAATGTATTATTAATATGGTAAGAAAAATGAAAGCACTACTTTATGAGGATACTTTTTTTTTTAAGGAAACAGACTCGTTTCATTAATAAACTGAAGTTATAAATGTGACTTATACATGGAAAATCCAGACTATAAGCTAAACTACACATCAGCTTTGGGGCTTCCCCACACACAAATTCCTTTGTGGCGGATATTGTCTTAACTTCTAAAAACTCTCTCCTAACAGAGAAAGCGCTCTGTAAAAATAGAACTTCACGACCCCTTTTGTCCTCACAGGGAGAAAGAGTACGGGACATTGCTATGGACATTAAATCCAATAGCTTATTTCTAATTATATTACTAACTAAAATAAAAAAAAAAATACAGATAAAAACACATAACCAACTACAAAGCCACAAGTACTGGCGTGAACCCGAACGTCACGCCTACCGCAAGCATCGGCAAATCGAGCCCTGACGACACGAGCACCCAGCTCACGCACGAACACACAACCTCCACTGCGCAAACAACACCATTTAACAACTACTTACAATAATTTCACAAGATTATTAATCTTGACTAATTATTTTAATAATCAATTTTAGGAACTCTTTTTCATCCATATTGTGCCAACACCATTTGGATTCAAAACTCACCTCAATTCGTCTCATTTTATTATTACAACTTTTTCAAATTCTTAAACAAAATATAATAAATAATTCAACTTTTTCAAATCTCAAAATAATAATAATATTAAAAATAATATTCTAACAATATTTTATTCAACTCATCTAAAACCATCTCAACTCATATCTTAATCCAAACGGGCCTAATTAGCTAACGACAGTTTTTGTCACAAGTTACTTTGTAGCTCTTCATGGTGAATAAACACACAATGTCTATCAATTTTAATATGTTAGAGCATTCTCATCCAGTGCCCTATAACTTTTTTTTCCCTATAATTTGAGAAAAAGTTTAGGGAATGCTCTTAAAACTTCCCTCCATCCAGATCTCTATTTTAGGAAAAATGTTTAGGGGATGAACAGTGGTTCTCCAAATATAGGGAACCACTATTCATCCCCTAAATCAATTTTATCAATATTTTATTCATTTCAATTAAATTAATTTTTCTTTCAATCATCTACACTTCCTCTCATACTCATATTTGTTATACTAGTTTTAAAAATAATTTAAATAACTACGAAAGTATAAAAAAAATTTAATTTTAAAAATATTAAAAATAATTTAAATTCTTATTTAAAATATTCACTAGAGTAATAGTTCAAAATATAAGAAAAAATATTGAGTAGTTAAATTTGTAAATAGAAGTGAGAGAAAAAATTAATAAAGAAAGAATAGAGAAATATTATTTTAATAGAATAGAGAATGGATAGGGAATGAGATGTAGAAGATTTTTTGAAGATGAGTAAAATTTAGGATAAAATTATAGAGAGTGTCTTTTTTAGTTAAAATTTAGAAAACCGGATGAGAATGCTCTTAGTACTGCATAAAAAAAATTATACAACTAATAAAGAAAATAAACCCAAAAGGAAAAAAAACAAAAAACAAAAAACAAAAAAATCAAAAACAAAAACAAAATAAAAAACCTGAAGGCTTAAAAAGTTTCTTGCTTAAAGTTGTCTTGTAATCGCTATACCCGCAGAAAAATAAGGATCAACAAGAGAGACTAGCTAGCTAGAAGATTTAAAAGGGTGCATGCATGAATGGATGCCAAATCAAAGGTAATGTTCTAAATTATGTTTTCAGGTCAATCTAAAAGCTGGATAAGGTCAAGAATTAACAACTTAAAGGCTTGTGAATTTCATTTTCCTTACGCATGATCTTCCTGTTGGCTTGATTTCCGGAAAGCTAATAAATAATTGGCTGCAACATTAATTTCTACGTTATTGGTCTTGATGGGCATTTTCATCGCCCATAATTGGCTGGCGTGCCACTCGGTGCATGGCATGCTGCATGCAGGGCCTCAACATCACCCTCCCCAGGTCCAACATTAGGGTCATAATTAATCTTATCCATTTAGTGCAACATCTCACTCATTCACGAGATCTTTAAAAATCTTTCTGAACGACTTCCCGGTGAATTGATCATTGGATGATCGATCTATATAACGTACGTATAAATAAACTTTGAGAAGTTGGGATTGATATTGAAATACCCGGATTGTGTAATTTTGTATAGAAAAGTGGCAAATAAGATCATCTCATGATGCATATTGCTTTGAAATAAGAAGTCCTATTAAGCCATTTATAATAATTTCAACTTGCTTCAATTGTAACCTTAACTTATACTTTTAAAGTTTGGGACTATATGTTTTCACCATCTATATATTTATGTTTTCAGTTTATTGGACGGGCCATACAGTTGGTATACTATATATACAGGTTACCCATAAATTCGTCTTCCATTCTGAAGAAAAACTGGATTTGGTCCCATATATATAATTTTTAATCCAACCTGCAGGACAGATAGCTAGCTTTGGTAGAAAAGTGGCCACTTTCATTGCATGCCCTTGATCAGTGGTGGCTGATGGCTTGTGTTTGTTTCCATGCACCAAGGTTTGTAGACAGACACAGGATGATAAAGATCTGAGGAGACATGAAATTTCTGTTTGCTTGTGTGGAAATGCCAAACTTGAGTAAGTGGATGCATGGAGTCTAGATCAACTAGGTATAGAAAATTAATGTACGTCCGTCCTTCTTAATTTCTACCACCTTTTTCTAACTTTTCCATGTATAGTTTCCACGATCAGGTCAAGAATTTAGGTAGAGAGAAGTACTGTGTCTTTCTTTCCATCACTATTTTTTCTATTCATGTCATAATTTCCACAAAGCTTTGGAAAAAGCAGCGTGGTGAAGATTTATCAACCCACTTTAGTACTAATTAGTGGCCTACGGGCATGCAACCACTTCCCAAGTGCAAGATAAGGACATTAAACATATATATATATATATATATATGTATATATATACCCACTTCCCATCATGTCCAAGATAATGACATCAAATAGTGCAAAGATCATTTAATTAAAGCCGGCCTTTCAGCTAAAGATTAAGCATTCAGCAATGAGATTTTTCTTGGGCTTCCTACTATTTATAGGCCATATTCTTTTAACAAAGTTTGAGTTGTTGTATGGTTCTTGGAAGTTATTCAAAATGTTTAAAAAAATAAGGAAAAGACACAAGACTTTGGACCTAGCCCCAGAGATCTGTCATCCATGCTTTGAGGACTAGCGTGATGCTTTTAAGTTCATATTGGGCCATAATAGGAAGAAGTTCGAGCGAGCCGTCTCTTGGATGCAAAAGATGGGATTTTGCTTTCAATTTCTCGTCACTACCTTTTGGTTTTAGGCAACTCAACTGACTTCTTAAAATTCTGGTTTAAAGCTAGTACTGTAGCTAGCAGAATGATCCATGGCTGTTTTGTGGGCAGTATTTCGCAAACAAGTTTAAATATCTTTTCATTCTGAAAAGATTTAACTTTTTATCTGGAAAAAAAAAAAAAAAAAAAAAAAAAAAGAACACTCACACATCGAGATTAAGAATAGTGAAATTTCTTTTGTGTGAATAGCGAGATTTATATATAATCAACATGCCATATTAATACACTCGATGATATATAGCTGAGCATTATGCACTAAACAGATCAACAAGCTTCTTGATCACAGTGTTTTCAAGTTAGATACAGAACTGATCATCTACAGCCTCATCATTGTGTAACTCAAAACTCCAATTTAGATGAAATTCAAATACTTAAAATGGGTTCTTAAACAATAAAAAAAACCCCTAAAATAGGTTTTAAAAAAAAAAAAATGCTTCCCTCCATGATCAACTAGCTAGGCCCTATTTATCTTCCTCTCAACAAGGCCTTCTCCGCAGTGTCCATCTCTTCCAATATCCTGGCCTTTCGCTTCGCCGGTATCGGTGCTGTTGGGCCAAAACTAATATAATGCCCGGAAACGGCATTGAGGGCTGAATACATGTCCCGGAAGGAAACCCTGGCAAGCAAAACTTTCTCCCTCCTATACTTGGCCACCCAAGAATTTGAGGTCTCTCTTAGATCAGCCACTGCAGAAGCCACATTAGGATCGTTCTTATCCATCTGAATTGTGGTTCGGACCTTGTTTATCACTTCTTCTGTCTCTTTTACGTACTCTTCATCTGAAGCAGCCAGTGCTGGGGTACTGACCACAGAAAGCCATGCAGGAGAGAGGATGGTAGTGGCCAGCGATAAGAATTCTCGACGGCGAGGTTGATGGCCATTGGTGGAGTTTGTGGCAGTGATGGTGGTGGTGAATTTGGGTTTGATAGGTGAGAGATGTGATGTTAGTTTGGAGGTGGGAGTTATTAGGGTTGGGGACGCCATGGTTTGGCTGTGATTGGGAGAGAAATGGAGGGATAGAGAGAGAGAGTAGAGCGTGTGTTTGTAGTCAGGGAGAGGAACTGGGTTTCGGCCACGTGTGCTTATCACCTTATCTTAGCTTATCACCTTATCTTAGCTTTTGGTTTTATGGATGAGAAAAGAGCCAATGGGATGTGAGGCATAGATCTGCTGCATGCAATAGTGCAAGTACTACTCATGTGTTTGAGGTTGAATGGGAGATGAGTAAAGTGTGCGTACGTGGGTCTATTGGTCTAATTGCGGGGGTTCATAACTAGTAGGAATGGGCCAAGGGGAGGCTCCTAAATGGTTGAGCAACACATCGTACACTCTTTTAACATTCATATATTTTTCGCTTTAAGCTATGGGCCGGAATCATAGGTTGGAGTTAGAAAGATTCTCCAAGAAAGTCTTACACTATTTTTACTTAATCAATATATTGATTTGTTATTTTTATTGTTTTATCTTAATGTTCAAACTTCAAACCTATTGAATGATAAATCACATGTTTATTAAATAGAAATATGTGATGTAAGACTTCATTTCTCGTTGAAATTATGGTAGAGCTACGCTCCATATAAAGACAAACAATTCAGAAAGGAAAACATTGGTGAAGAAATTAAGGGAAGGAGTTGATGGAGGATATTTCAATCTTGATATATTTATATTTTTTTCAAAAAAAGTGTACGAAATTTACAGACCTCAACCATATCTAGTAATATTCTTAGAATAAACCATGATCTTTTTGTCTTAATAATAGTTAAATATAAAAAAAATTTTATATACAATCATTTTTATATATTATTTATACATTTCATTAATATGATTGGCTATATCACTTTTTTTAATATAAATTAACCATTTTAACCAATCACATCAACGGAATCCAGTCCCCAATTTCCTATTTTAACTCTTTGGTCAAACAAAAATCTCAACAACATAATACCAGGAAGGAAAACAAAAAAAGAAAAAAAAAAAGAAAAAAGAAAACCAGGACATAAAGAACGATGTGCTTTCCACGCACATACAACTCCACATACCGCCAATCTTCTTACTTAAAATATTATAAGTTAAAAGGCATATTTTCTTGGTAGCGAAGCTAAGGTTAAAGCGGTTTCACTCATTTTAATGATGTTATTTTGTACTCATGCATTAGAAAAATACAGCAGGTCTTATCTTTTTGGCTAGAAAAACAGGAGACCTGCTCAACTTTTGGGTTAATCTTTGATTCTCTACCTGTCTGTCCAGGATAAGTTAGTTGGGAAAAAGTTATCTACAATTCATGCAAAGTCACAATATATATTTCTGCTATACACAGTTATTTTTATATATTTTTTATATATTTTACTGATATAATTAGTCAAAATAGTTATTTTATATTAAAAATAATAATATAATCGATTACATTAATAAAATAAGTAAAAAATACGTAAAAGTGACTGCACATAAAATTTTTGATATATATATATATATATTTTGCTAAGTTTTAGGTTGGTTTGCATAGATACCAAATTTTTAAAATTTTTAAAACTTCTCATAATTACATTTTTAAGTATCATTTAAACATAAAAATAATTTTCAATTTCAAATTTTCCATTTTTTTATCTAATAATTATATAATTATTATCCAAACACAAAAATCAATATAATTTTTACAAACTTCAATATTAAAATTATATTAAAAAAAATCATATTCAAATAATTTTTTTAACTTTATAATATTTTTATTTAACTTTTTTTCTCTTCTTTTTAAAATCCAATAAAATATTTTAATTCAAAACTATTTCATTACTATTCATAAAATTATTCAATATTTCAAATGTCCAAACGAGCCCTTAATATATGAGAAATACTAGGGAGCCCGATTTGGGCTCCCCTTTTTCTCTCTCGTATGACGTGGGAAGGCCAACTGGCCTTTCCTCTTTATTTATTTCTTTCTTTTCTTTTTTTTCTTCTCATTTCTCCCCACCGGGTGAAATACACCAAAAAAATATTACCTGTTCATGTGAATAATATTACTGTTTATGTCCATTTTTTTCTTTTTATGTATTTCCTGTGACTTTAGCATTATTAATTTAATAAAGTAATATTATCATGTTAATTGTTTGTACCACGAATTTAGCATCGAGAGTGAGCAAAGAAGCTTGCCCCCATGCAGGATGAGCTTTGGGTAATAAGGAACATACATGCCTCTGTAACAATAGCGTGGTCAAACAAATATCTCACCACAAAAACTGTAGAGCGAGCCTCCCACTACCTCAACAGGAAGTTTTAGTGGACGCGAATGCTACCAAAGCTACCTCTCGCCATAACCGCAGCCTGTGGTCACCTCTAGAAACGAGCCTTTGAGCTCTATAACGGCCTTGTGAAGGTTGCCTCTAGGAACGAGTCGACGGGCTCATCAACTTTTGGATATAGACCCAGGGGATCGACAAGCTCTCTGACCACTTAGCACAAGTTACAACAAACACACTCAATCTTTAATGCCAACATGACAACACCAACGTGAAATTGTCTCAAAGGGGCAAGAAATCTCCTAACACCAACGAAAACAAAACAATCACCAAGACAGAAATACTCGCTCCTCGCTAACGATAAACAATCATACAAGCATCAGTATGCTTAGTTATCATATATACTCATGCAAACCAATGTCTTAGATGCCCATTCTCATATGCCCTTACAAGGATTTACATGTACTCGAGGTCCATCTTCATTGCATCACACAAGAATGGAAAACCAAGGACAAGTTACCATAATTTATTCTTCTACAGCTTCCATAAACTATTTTTATCATAGTTGACTTGAAGATTCTTAAGGCCTTCTTGTTGGACAAGTCAACCTTAAGAATTGCAAGCATCTGTTGAATATAAAATGAACTGGGTCTAATCTATTGGAAGTCCATTACAACAAATAAAATGAAGAAATAAAACAATGAAGAGATAAAACCAAAATAGGTTGACTTAGACTAAAAAAGATGAAAGTGATATAAGACAAGTAGGACTTAACTACTCCAAATAAGAAAAGATAGTGATACCTCTATAAAAATGGAAATCTCTACAAATCAAGGCAAATTCATTGGCTCTCTCCTTAAGATTTCTATTGCCAAGGCATCTTCTTCAACCTTCCTTCAACAATGTTTTCTCTATTTTATTGAGAGTTATATTAGGCCATGTGAGATTGTAAAATACTAAACATAGTGGATCTCGCCCCCAAAAGACATGACATGATGATAGGTTTTTATAATGAACCACGTAAATATCTATGTATTTTTATTTAATTACATTCTATATTATTTATTTATTATTTATTTTATAGATGAGCATCCGAGTACCGTATCAATATTAAAACTATTATCGTGGACCATTCAACCGAATTATTAGCCTTTAACCATACAAAAAAAATACATCATCAGCGAGAATAAATAATAATTTTCTACTTAAACATACCCGATCAGCTAGCATTTACTATTTTGTTAAGCTAGCATTTACTATTTTGTTAAGCTCTTGATAGGTACTGATCTCAGTGGGCCACTTGATTTAGATATATCGCCAATGTGGGCTAGATGTCACTTTAAGTCTTTCAAATAATTAAAACATTCCCTAAACACAACTGTCCCTTTGAGATTCCATGGAACCAAAATCCTCTGGTTCTCGAGAGTACTAATCTGTGCACGTAACACGTTTCCATCCGCTTAGGGTGGAAAAGGAGCTTTTCTAGCAACTTTTCCAGAAAGAAGATAGGGACAAATTAGCATATGCAGCAGTAAAATAAGATGGTGGGGGAAATTTACAAAGTTGGCCATTAATGATGAGGAAGTTGGCAATTATAAATGTTTAATTTGTGATGCAGGTAAAATAGATAGACCAACCAAATAGAATAGCTCAAATGATTGCACGTAGTAGAGAGAGAGTGAGAGGTCGATGCATGAGGATGAATGATTCTTGCACAGAGACAGGCAAAGGGCATCTTCAACGAGGCCCAACCCATGCAGTTGTTAGACCTCCAAAGCGTAGAAAAGAAGGAAAGCATAAAAAGAAGAGAGGAGACAGCTAAGTAAGGCAGTGAAATGCCTGCTGCAGTGTGACCGATTGATCATATACAAATATTTAGTGGTTTAGATTCAAAAATAAATTGAGATGAGTTGGGATAGATTATAAATAGTAATAAGATGAGTTATGAATAATAATAAAATTTATAAATTAAAATTGATAAATAATAATAAATAATAGTGAGATGAGTTGAAATAAGTTGAGATAGATTGTGAATATAAATATCTCTTAAAAATAATCATATATATATATATACACATATATATTTGGAATTGTATATGACAATTTGACAAAATATGACTTTGAGTCCTGAAAATCTGAGATCGAAATTTGGGAGTGATGGCAAGCGAGATTGTGAGATTATAAAACTTGAAATACGAATAATTACATACAATATAATGATATATATACATATGCAAAAGAGTTAAAAACATAAAACTATAAGTACAAACCAGATGAGACTATCAAGAATTGCATATTAGATAATTGAGAATTTGGGATTATGGTTTAAATTTAGGCAAATGAGGGTGTGAAAATATAACAACTGAAAAAGAAAATAAGAAAAAAAAAATCATAAAAATAAACATTATATAGATATGTGATAAAATTACAAAATTAAAATTACAAACCAAGATTAGATCATTGGGATTGGGCAAGTGACAATGAGAATATAAAAGCTAAAAAAAAATACAAGAAAACCAATTAGAATTATAAATAATAAACATTAATACATAATAAGAATAAATAAGAGATCATTATATAAACCAATCGTAATAGTGGAACGAACGGAGAAGTCATATTACGGCCAATATAAACATAGGGACATTTTTCGAAGTTCTCCCTGCAATAATTAAATTTTAATATAAGTAATAAAACAATATATTATGAGCAAAAACAATATTATAGCAATATCAAATGTAAGAGTGATTAACGGATGCAAGTTGCGAACCACTCATCTCCTCCTCAGTCTCCACAAAGTCTACCACATCCGAAATATGAATTGGCTTCCCTTTGATATAATTTTGAGTGCAAACCAATGCCTTCACAGTGGTAGAAGATAGCGAACTCCGGAATGGATCCAATATGAGCCCCACGGTGCTAAAGGCGGACTCTGAAGCCACTATGGTAATAGGGATAGCGAAAATACTCTAGGTTATGTCTCCAAAGACGAGATATTTGACGGCATTGACTTTCCAACAAAACAATATATCAAACCCCTGTGTGAATGGGTGCATATCCGCTACCAAGTATCTATCCAACTCTAACTGTGTGTCTAAAGGCTGACGAAACTCTGCAACCTACCCCAACCTCTCAACCCACCCTAACCTATGCTTTTTCCCCATCCCGACTTCAGAAGGAGGTGATGCAGAAGGTATAGATGTCGGAATATTACTACCCTTGAGTGCAACAAACTCATCAATATTGAATCTTTTAAGGGTTTCCCTAACCCTGACCGCAATATGATCCGCCCATGTCTTCCTCTTCACCAATGTCAATCCATACACCATGCCATCAATTTTGTACTGGGGATCAAGAATAATAGCCACATAAAGGAAATTGATTAACCTACTTAAATCCTTCAAATACTTGTCATACTTAGCTTGCATGCTCATTGTCATTTCTCGCAGCTGTGTTTAGTCACTCTCGCACATTTCATCCAATAATTCTTTCATCTGACATACTTGCTAAAAAAACTTATTAGATGTAAAGTATAAAGAGTCAAAAATTGAGGTTGTGACCTTGCAGAAAAGTCTCAAAAATTCTACAAAAATTTCAGCAACCCTAGATTTACAATAAAGCATCATAAATTTCATCAAACAATAAACATCATCACAAATTCACACAAATATCTCCACATCACACAAATCACCACCTCATCCTCTAAATCTATTAATGAATCTCATCCTCCATAGTCCAATCCGTGAACTAAAAAATAATGTAGAGTCTAGGGTCCTTGGAATACTTACAAGCTGAAGATGTAGGAGAGAGACATACAAACTCAACGAGGGCGACAGCAACAACATCAACGATGGCGACAACTTCAGGCAACAGTGATGAGTGAGAGAGAGGTTTGTGTGGGTAGTGAGGGGAGAGAGAGAGAGAGAGAGAGAGAGAGAGAGAGAGAGAGAGAGAGAGAGAGAGATGAGGGAGTCTAAGAGAAGGGATTTGAGGAGGGATGAATTTACGCATTAAACAAAATGACGTCGTTTTGTTTAATGTATAAGTTTATATATTATATATAACGTCCGAGGCGGGAGATAGGCGGACCAGGGCCAAGCCCGATCTATCCCCGCACCCGCAAGGATGGCCGGATGCAGGTGGGTTGCCCTGCCATCCACATCCAGCGAACGGGGCCACTGCCAGTCCACCCTACTATGGCGGAGGTGGGGCGCAGTGGGGTTGGGCAACGTAGTGGGGGACGGGGCCCGCTATCCTCCCTAAAATTTAGAATGAAGAGGAGCACAAAATTTGACATTTTTGTATTTTGAAAATAAAATCAGTTTTGCTATTCCAAAGTATAGTATTCTCGTTTCTTTGGTATTTATTCCATAATTAAAGTTTGTAAAAGTTGATTAAAAATTATTATTCATTATGGCTTTCTTGCATAATCTCTCATATTTAGCAATGTGAAACAAATGTTAATTTAGACAATAAGAGTATAAACAATAAAAAATTATTTCTCATCTGTTGTGCGGGAAATGATCAGAAAAGAATATCAACCGTCATGTTTGGTTAGTTAATGAAAAAAATATGAGGCAACTGGATTCTATAAAGTCTCAAATAGAAAGCTTGCACGTTGTTCATGTTAGTTTCAATTATTTATTAATTAATAAGCGCCAACGTAAAATACAAATTCGTATCCATGCATGTATAGTAACAACTTAAAGCATGAAAATATATGCATGAGGCTGAAAATCAATAAAAGAAGGTTGACTCGATACGAATCCGAATGACTCGAACTTGAATATTGACTCATTTTAGTTATTAAGATCAAGTTAGCTACGGTTGATTCTTTAATCATTCCAACCCAAATAGACACCAAATGACACAACATGAATTACCACCCTTGCCTTTTGCCGTTCCTCATGCCAGAAAATGTAGTTTAGTTTAGGGCTACTTGCAAATTTAGTATCTCAATTTTCATCTACATTCGTTTTTCATGCTCGCAACATGCATCCCTAAAATTTTTAAAATTTACCAAACTAACGTATTATCTTAAGCTACATCCGTGTGTACACTTCTATGTATATATAAGACTTATATACCGACCTCACACTTTTTTTTTTCTTTTTTATATATATATATATAAATGTTTTTAGATATATGATAATTTGTGTTGAAATTTCTAAGAGTGGCTCATAGTTTAAAAAGTTGATTCCATTATCTTATCATCATCGAAAATCAAAATGATGTTAATATATAAACTCTAGTTAGTATAATAACCTTTCCTCGTCATGTGTATCAGTCGATGCAAATCAATAGTGAAAAAGTGTATGATTTAATGGAAATTACTTACCTATTTCATATAGATGAATTATATTCCTGCTTTATTGACCTCCTAAGGTGTGATTTGCGAACCGGCCCTAGTCTTTTAGAGAGAGAATCATCATTCTCTCTAGAAACTACCCAGATCAGAAACAGTGCAAGGGAAGGAGCTCCGCCCCCTCCCTCCTCCTTCATCTCTTCTTCCTCTCATCTATAGTTTTCTCTATTTCTTTTTCATTTTTGAGTGTTTTTCAGGATTAAATATGGAGAAAGGCTAATCTGCTGCTTTCCAACGTCCGGCGACCATCACGCGCCCTACTGCAGGCTTCCCAAGGCTCCGATCCTTCAGATGAGCGAAGAATTTCGCCGAATGGAGCGGCACGGAGCACATGTATTCCACACGCCACCACTCAGGGTGTCCTTTTGTCACCATGCACGGTTTTTCTGGTTCCAAGACCACCAGCTAATTTAGACCTAACCGTCTGTCATACCACCAGGGTGGCGCATGACTCTCACGCGCCATCACAACCGTTGTTTTTTTTTTTTTTTTTCTCCAAGGTTAAAAATGCGAATCTATATCTTTCCAAGATGTAATCCATTATTTTTTCATGAATTTTTAATTTTTGTAATGTCTTTATTTTTAGAAAAATAAAAATAAAAAAACACAGTCTCTTAGACTTTCGTCCGTAGAATATGTTATCAACTCTGTCTTTAGATAGAGTGTGGGGTTTGGTTAACCATACTCCATCTTAGATGGAGTTTGGTGTTTTGTTAACTTTATCTTAGACAGAGTAGTACTGTCTCTCAGACTTTAGGTATGTAGAGGTTTGCAGTTTGAAGTAGACCATGTTAGCTACGGGTGTGTACAGTGGAGCTATTAACGTTGTAGTTGGCTTGTAATATATGTTTCAGGTTGAGTTTGTAATATTCGTTATTAATAAATGCAATATGTTTTTATCAAAAAAAAAAAATGTGTGATTTGAGATTCACACGTACTTGGTGTGATATCTTTGACAATTTCAATATAAGAGAGAATTTATCTATCGTTCATTTTCTCATTATCTTACGATATAATATTAAATGATAGGATCATAAGTAAAATATAATAAATAATATTCAATCATTTATTGTCACATTATAAAATGATAAAAAATATTTGAAAAAAATTTGAAATTTACAATATGTTTTATATTCGTTTGTAAAAGATTTGAAATCGTTGAAATCTGATTAAAGTTATATATATATAAAATAATAATAATAATTACACTCATAGAAGCTCAAGCCTCATTTATTTTTAAAAAAATAAATAAATATAAAATTTATATAAAAAAATTAATTTTTTAATAATATATGACACTTTTTTTTCGTTTTTTTTTTTTTAACGAATACTTGGATTTCTCCAATTCATTACTTTATCCAATATTACTTCATTTAATAAAATTTATAAAATACTATTATTCCCATGCAATGAATTGGCACCCAAACTCACCTGATTAAAAAATATATTAAAAATAAAAAATAAAAAAATCGTGGCCAATTGCACGGTCATCTTCCCCACAGTAACTGCCGGCTATCTTTTTCTGTTTTCATAACTTCCCGTCCTGCTTTTGCAATTAATGCAAGGTCCACCAGCACCACTACCTTGCTCCATGTATTTATATTATTAAGCCACCCCTCTTCCTCTCTCAGTCTCTCTCTCTCGTTCTGATCCTAATGCTTCAACTTGTCAAAACACCAAGGTATCCAATCTGGCTACTACCACTCTGCTACCCAGACTCGTACCTTTCGGTTTGCATTTTGGCACCACTCTCTAGAATCTCTCTCTTCCAAAACGAACTTTTCCGAAGATGTTTGCATGCTTCTGTTTTTGCCATTCCACTCTTCTTGTCCTATTTTCTTAACCAGTTTTTTCTTTCAGTGTTTTCAGATATTTAGCTGTTTTTCATAATCGGCATATGCGTAATTGCTTAAGTTTATTGCTTGCGGTTGCTGCTTAGTACCATTAAGCTTACTTGGTAGCATTTGTAATGAAAGATCCGCATGTACAAGCAACGGATTCTACGTTTATTTTATTTTCGTTTTGGGTTTTAGGCCTCTTTGGTGGCTGGGGAAAAAAATAATTTTAGTTAAATCAGTTGTGTGTGGATTTCCTGTTTTCGGCTGCTTTGATTTGGTAAAGCTTTTAGCTTAGGTGGACTGATTGTAAGAAAATATTTAAGTTTTTAAATTTCTAAGTTATTTTGTTTACCGCAACATTTTCTCAGTATACAAACAAGGAAGCGGTCATCTTTGTTTAACCTGTTTGGTTTTGCTATTCTGTTAACAAAAAAATACTCAATAATTGCCTCTTTCCGCTCTGTTTCCGGTTATTCTCGAGCATTTTCTGGGTAACTAAACGGCACATTAGGCACCTTAGCACCGTGGGTTTAGGTTTTCTTTTTCTTTTTACAAAATTTCTGTAGTGATATGATTAAGAAACATTTACTTTGATCTCTTATGCTCTTTTCTGGGTCTGTTATTTGATACGAGTTTGACAAAATTGTACCTTTCGTTTGTCCTTTTCTGCTTTTCGGTCTTTGCCTTTATCTCTTTTGGTTCTTCTCGAGTGGGATTTTAAAACTTGTACAATTTTTTTACATTTTGTCGCTCTCTCTCTCTCTCTCTCTCTCTCTCTGTTAAAAAAGTAGTCCCCTGACCAATCTTCCGCCCTGTTTGCTTGCTAAGAACCGAAAGGGAAAACCAAACGTTAACTGAGGTTTTTTTTTCTGTCGATGAGTTTTCAATTCAGTTAAAATTCTTTTCCTATATTTTCTTGGCTGCCAAACGGAGGTTTACACTTTACAGCTTTCAATATGGATCTGTTGCGAAATTTTGTCATTGAACGCAATGATTTCTGTTCTTAGCTCTTTATGTGGATCTATGTGTCCGTGAAATATCTACTTTGACCATATAGGTAGGTTTTATGAGGATTACTTGGATATTCTTTTTCTTGTTTTTGTTCTTATTTATTCGGAAGCAATACTAGTAGCAGACATCTCTTTTATGTGTCTACGTGTAAGTATGTCTCCGATTTTGTTTGATTGGGGAAAAAAAAAATGCTTCTTGATCTTCGTAACGAGGAAACTCTAGTTGCCTCTTTTTTATTTTTTATGAATAGCTCTAGCTGCCTGTCGAATATGCGTTTTTGTCGTCTTTGGAGATACCATTAGCATGATTCGTAATTTATCTTGTTTGATGAAAAGACGAAGTTATTTGATAAGTCGCCCTTTTTTATTCCAGGTGTGTTCTTAATTTTTCTATTGATTATGGCTACAATGTCTGTGTTACGGAGTTTATGCATGAATGGCTATGAATTATCGCCACTTGTTTTGTATTGATGTGAATCCTAATGGAGCGCAAATGATCATGAAAGCCTTGAGTTTATTATTTTCTTCATTCACATGGGTGGCTTTTCAATAAAATTACGGCCATTACTTGGATCTGTCATACAATACATTAAAGTATTCCATAAGCTGATATTTTCTTGTTTTGTTCAGTTGGATCTAATGCTTGGTTCCGTGACTATGTATTAAATTATTCAATAAATAACATTTTCTTGTTCTGATCAGTCGGTTCCAATGTCGACGTAACCTCCAACAACTTGCACATTTGACTCAGATAAAATGAGGCCAGTTTTCTGCAGAGAGGTGTAAAGTGACTTGTAGCTTGATGTGTTGGAATCTTTGCTGTTTGGCTGGTCTTTATCGCTTGGTTGACTATTCTTGTGATCTGAGAATTTCATGTGACTTCTGGCAAAGGAGATAGTCCCCATTTATGTCTGATGTAATGCCATCGTTCTCGAGCTGAGCTAATGGGGGGTTGCGTTTCAACTAGTACTCAAAGTACTTGTAGTAGCAGGAGCAATGGAGAGATGGTCTCTCCCTCTTGTTTTTGCGGGCAAAAGAGAACAAGAAGAACATTCTCTGATCATATTGTTAGCCTTCAGCATTTAACATCCATACCAAGCCGGATTTTTATGAATGGAAAGAGCCGTTCCTCTTGCATATTCACTCAGCAGGGCCGCAAGGGTATAAATCAGGATGCCATGATTGTATGGGAAGTAAGTTATGTTCCTTAAATCTAAGTGTTAACTAATTACATTTGGTCAATTGCTTTCATAGTCTGGATTTAAATTTCTTCAGGATTTCATGTCTGAGGATGCGGTATTTTGTGGTGTCTTTGATGGACATGGTCCACATGGCCATCTTGTTGCACGCAAAGTGAGGGATGCCTTGCCGATAAAGCTATCATCATTCTTGCATTCTTGTCAGTCAAAGTGGGGTGGATCAAATTCAACTTGTTTCAAAGGGAATCTCAATAAATCCGATGCTGGAGACTCAGAGCAGTATTGTTCAGCGGAGGATAAATTGAACTCCATATGGAGAGAAGCTTTTTTAAAGTCATACAAGGCAATGGACAAAGAGCTGAGATCTCATCCAAATTTGGACTGCTTTTGTAGTGGCAGCACTGCTGTCACTTTAGTCAAACAGGTGCACTTGAAATCACTATCCACACTGGTCCTTAATGCACTAGTGTTGCCTCTTCTTATTTGCTTTAATTTATAGGGTTCAAACCTTTTTATGGGATATATTGGGGATTCTCGAGCAATTATGGGATCTAAGGACAGCAATGATTCCATGGTGGCAGTCCAGTTGACTGTTGATTTAAAACCTGATTTGCCAAGTATGTTTTTGATTATTCTATTATGTTAATTTCCCTGAGTTATGGGGTTGCTTTTGTGCCTAATTCTGTTGATGGGATTCAAATTTCTATAGGGGAGGCAGAAAGGATTAAACGGTGCAAGGGTAGGGTTTTTGCCTTGCAAGATGAACCTGAAGTGTCTAGGGTATGGTTGCCATTTGATGATGCACCTGGATTAGCAATGGCTAGAGCATTTGGGGATTTCTGTTTGAAGGAATATGGGGTGATCTCTATACCTGAAGTCTCTCACCGGATACTTACAGAGAGAGATCAATTCATTGTTCTTGCTTCGGATGGGGTAAATTCTTTATTCTCTGTTGCTTGCATTTATTTTTTATTTTATTTTTCCCAACTTCTGCATTAGTTCAATTGACCTCCAGTTTGCAAATCCACTGCCGAGGGTGGACCTATAATTTGAGACCTATATTTTCCATTGCCAAGTCCTTTATATGGCGGAATCTAAGAACTGCTTTCTTCCTTATTCAATATCTGCAGAACACTTCCTACAATCTCCATGCAGAAGAAAAAAAACTATACAATTAATAATGACCCTTCTTACTGATAATCCATTGAGAATTAGAGAAAAATGTATTTCTTATTTGGTGCATGAAATGAAAAGGTTTCCAGAATTAACGTTTGAGCAATTAAATTAGAAAGAATCTTTGTGAAACCTTCACCAACAAACATGAATGTTGGATGAATGTGTCTGGGCTAATGAACCCACAGTTTGACTTTTTAGGCTGGTGTTGAAATGAAGTGTCAGGTTGGCTTCTTTTGATGTAGGATTTTTGTGATCAAGGGATTGTGATCTGAAATTGTGCAGTTTGATGCTCTTGATCTGTTGAATGGCTTCGCAAAACTTCTTTCCTTCAAACTATTGACAATTTCTTTATATCATTGCTCGGAAAATTCGTGGCTCATGGCTCTTGTATCTGTAAAAGACGATGATTTCGGATGTGATTTTCTTATAATACATATTGTCTGTTATGTCAGTTGACATTGATTTCAGATACGACGTTAACATTCAGATGGCCACATATTCATCATCAGTTATGTTTAAAAGCAGCAGCATGTCTATAAGATGGCGACATTGGATAGTTAAATAACATTGCTTTTTAGGATTTCTTTAAAGGTGGGGTCAGCTTAGTTGGTGGAAACCCTCCAAGCAAATTCTAGAGCACTGTCAAGTTATGTCAGCTTGGCATTCTCGTGATGCTCGGGTGTGGAGTTCTGTGGATAAGGATGAGAGTGAAAATCAATTTCAAGATATTCCATACTTGCATGAAAAACTGGATTTCAATATTATTTTTGAAACCAAATAAGTTCAGTTGTCAAGTTGGCCAATACTTAGACCGCTAGTACTCAGCTTCACTGCTAGACCAAATTGGTCTGGGTGTGAGGACAGAACTAGGCTGACTTGTTATTCATATACGCACATGCATCTGGACAGATGTGGATGCTAGTGTGCTTGAGCACGTTTGTTCAGACAGTCGATTTAGAGTTGAATTGCTTTTTGGGAAATTAGCTTCAAAAAGGGAAATAGTGCTCTTTTAGTAATGCTCTGCCTCTCATTCAAGGTTTTTGGAAACAATTTAAATAACTTCCACAATTTTGGAAGTCCATATTCTAGGATTCTGTACATGCAAGTGCCATCAGCGTCTATTTAGATTGCTGAAAAAAACCAAAGATCAGGAATCTTATTCAACACTTAGAAGCATGCATGCAATTCCCCGGAAAAATAGACCCTCAAAATTGTAGGTAATTAGATTGTAAACCTGGTGGAGTATCTTAATAATAATAATAATAATAATAATAATAAAGAGATCTAAAGCTGCATTATGATCTAGTTCTTACTTTGTATTCTAGTTTGTATACCCAAAAGAGTTCTTTCTGGCATAGGATGGTGGTATTTCCAATATGGAACCCTTTATCGTGAGTTCACAGATACGGCTATTATTCTTCAAAACTCTCTAGTGACTGTTTTCGAATGCTAAATTTCCCTATTTCTGCAGAGATTAATCTTTTGCTCATTTCTTTGAGTTCTCCTTGATTTTTAGTCTTGAAAGAATGGTATTTATTTCTTTTCATGCTCAATTGTGTAATCTGCTAAAGTTGTTGCCACCACATCATTATTCTATCAACTAGAAATTTTGTGAGTATATCAGATTTAGATATAGAATATCCACTGGGATATAGGATGATTTCTTAGATATATCACAATGATGAAGCAGTACGTTAACTGGAACAATACAAATTATTTTTGAAATTACAAAATTTAGAATTGGTGTTGAAGAAAGAACTTACATGGCTTTTTCTGATAAAAAGAAATTATGTTGATAGATTTCGGTGTCCTCGAGGAACGGTGGTAACTGTTGAAATCGTTTCATTTGGTTGGTTGCTTGCGAGTTTTCCAGAGAATTTTGTTCCTTCATTCTTTGGAGCGGTTCTAATTTGGTTCAATACAGGTATGGGATGTCTTGAGCAATGAAGAGGTGGTTGAGATAGTATCAACGGCTCCAACCCGGTCATCAGCTGCAAGGATCCTGGTGGACTCAGCTGCTCGTGAATGGAAGCTCAAATACCCAACTTCAAAGATGGATGACTGTGCAGTGGTTTGTTTATTTTTGGATGGGAAAATGGATGCTGAATCTGATTATGATGAGCAAAACTTTTCTTCTGCAACCCTTCAGAGCAATCATTCTGGTAATGCCATTGAATCAGATGATGGCCAGAAGTCTGAGCCATCTTTGCAAAGGAACTTTACAGTCAGATCATCAGAAGAAAATGATACATATGGAAGACTACCTGTTGACGTGGAAGGGAATGGGGAAACAGTAGAAGCTGAAGATCAGAATTGGTCAGGTTTGGAAGGTGTCACCCGAGTGAACTCCCTTGTTCAACTTCCTAGATTTTCTGAAGAGTGGCCAAACCTTGAAATTTTGTGATTTATTTAAAGGTGGAATGGGGCTGGTTCTGTTGTTTGTGTCTTGATGTCCTTTGCACCTTGCAAATCAAAGAAAAACTTCCTGGGTTTGTGGCATTGTCACTAAGGTTTGTGCTGTACATTTAAAGCCACAATGTTTGTTCTTTTGTATTGCCGGAAATCTAGTGGCAAATCACTTTCATCAAGGAAAACCTGAATCAGCATTTTCAAATTTGTGCAATATATATACAATTATTGTATTGACAAGTTGCATAACGTAGTCACATATGCCTTGGTTGTGTTTAACACTACAATTAGCAGCAATTATAACGAGGTCATCACACCTTGTCGGTTGTATGTCTTGTGTTAATTCGGAAGATCGTGCAATGCCTGATTTGTGTTATGTTGGTATTGCCTGAGAGAAGATATCACCTTAACCTAGTTACATTTATGTTTATAAATAGCTCATTTTTATATATTTGTTTAACATGTTTGGATTTGCACATGAGCTACTTAATTTTTATAGAAAATAGAAATTATTTTTATAATTATCTTTATATAGTTCACATATATATATAGATTTATCAATGCTTATATTTTTAATGGTTCAAACAAAACGTATAACTGGTTACTGTGAGTCGGTTTTCTCCCAGGGTGGCGCGTGTATTGCACGCGCCTCCGCAGCCGCTTGGAGTTTTGTCTTTTTCTATTGTTACAGTTGTTTTCTTTTGTAATTTTCGTGTCCTGAAAAAAAAAATCCAAAAATTGTCCCTTCGGACCTTGGTCCGATAGGTGTGATCCCCCCTCTCTACTTAGGCGGTGTATGGGGTTGGTGCACCCTACTTCGCGTAGTCGGGGTATGGGTTTTGTCACCTGGTTACTGTTTACTCTATCGAGGACAGAGATGCACGACGGATCTCTTAGACTTAGGTCTTTAGAATGTTGTCGTCTAGGCTAGACCATGTCAGCCACGAAAGTGTGCTGGGGAGCTATTAACGTATGTAACTGACTTGTTTAAGTCAAAGTTGTATGTCCTCTTTTATGAATGAAATGTGATCCCTTATTATCAAAAAACAAAAAACAAAACGTATACCATTACAACTTGATTTCCTATTATCTTTTTAAATATTTATAATTCTCAAGTTAAAAATAATATTATAAGAATAAGAGATGAATTTTTTCGAGTTTATACGAACAAGCTGAATTTTATACTAATTGTATTGTTTATTAATTTATCTTAAATTTTTATACTAAAATAAAGAAGGCAAAGAATGGACCAAATAAAGTGAATATTTTCCTTGATAATGGGGATGTGTATAGCAGGGGTTTATATATATCCAAAGTATGTGTACAAAGCCTAGAAAAGGAAATTATAAATTATACAAGCGGTAAGGATTATTTAGCCAATGGTCGACTTCCTTATAGAGAGGATTATGTCTTAATGGCTGAGTTGATTGAGATTTTCCTAGGATAGAATCCTAGTTGCCTTTGTTAAACGTTGTTCCATGCGGGATCTCAGGCTTTGTTCCATGCATGATCTCAGATCTGAGTTGTCTGTTATCACCCTCCGCAATCTGAGCCGCTGTCGGAGGTTCAATTTGGTTGCAATGCCGATCAGGTGAGCGTGAGATAAGGGCTTGGTGAACATATCGGCTAACTGAAGAGATGTAGGAACATGACATGTCTGAATGAGTCCCAAGGCAACACGTTCTCGCACAAAATGGTAATCAATGTTGATACGTTTGCTTCGAGAATGATGGACAGGATTACAGGTGAGATGGAGGGCGCTAAGGTTATCACAAAGGAGCAAGGGAGTCTTGTCTAAAGGGATGCCTAGATCACGAAGTAGAGCAGCTAACCAAGTCATCTCGGCAGTAGTATGAGCAAGACTTCAGTATTCAGCCTTAGTGCTCGAGTGGGACACGGTATATTGCTTTTTGGCATTCCAGGAAATACAATTTTTGACCGAGAAAGTACAAAATCCAATGGTGGAGCAGCGTGTTTCTCGACAACTAGCCCAATCAGCGTCGACAAAAGCATAGAGATCAAGTGTGGAGTTGGCGAAGAGCTGAAAGTCGAGATTGGAAGTACCATGAACATATCAAAGAATCCGCTTGACCATTTGAAAATGAGCCTAGGATGGATTGTGCATGTATTGAGCAACAAGATTGACACTGAAAGCCAAGTCTAGACACGTGACAGTGAGGTATTGGAGGGCCCCAACTAGACTGTGATAAAGCTTAGGATCCGAGAAAGCAGGAGAAGTGCCCAGGTCCTTAGATTTGGATGTCATTGGAGTGACAACAGGTTTACAATTTTTCATATGAGCCCGACATAATATTTCCAAGGCGTATTGAGTCTATGATAGAAAGAGACCATCAGAATTATGAGTAACCTGTATATCGAGAAATTAATGCAAGGGTCCTAAGTCTTTCATATCAAATTCACTATGAAGAGCCTTAACAAAGTGATTTAGTATTGAAGTATCGGAACTGGTAAGAAGAATATCATCCACATATAAAAGGAGGAACATAGTTGCATCAGGGGTGCGGAAAGAAAATAGAGAAGGGTAAGATATACAACAAGAAAAACCAAACTCAAGTAAGAAGGAACTAAAATGATCAAACCAAGCCCTAGGGGCTTGTTTTAAACTATATAAGGCACAATTTAATTTGCAAACATGATTGGGGAAGGAGGGGTCGAGAAACCCCAACGGTTGCTCCATGAAAATAGATTCCTGAAGGTAGCCATGGAGAAAAGCATTTTTTACATCTAACTGTCGAATTTCCTACCTGCGCACAAGAGCAATGGATAAAACTGTTCGAATAGTACCAAATTTAATAACCGGAGAAAAGGTTTCAAGAAAATCAACACCATCTATTTGATGGTAGCCAATGGCGACCAGGCGAGCCTTAAGGTGATCAAGTTCACCATAAGCATTAAGCTTAGGTTTAAAAACCTATTTATTGCAGATAATCTGCATGTTAGGGGTGCGAGGAACCAACGTCCAGGTATTATTTTTCTCCAGGGCAGCTAGCTCCTCATTCATGATGCCATCCTTCATGATTTAAGGCAGCACGGATGTTTTTAGGAACCTGTGGGAAGGACAAAGTAATGTGTATAAGTTGACATACTTAGGATTGGGTTTTCGAATACCTGCTTGAAGTCAAGTGGTGAGATGATGAGGAGTTTGGGACAGTAGAGAGATGAGGAACTATGGGTGATACCAGAGTGTGTGAAGAATTATCTGTGAGAGAAGTAAAAGGGGAGATGCTGCAATGGGAAGTTCAATAGACAGGGCAGATGGAGCTTGAGCTTCTAGGAATGCAACCTGAGGAGAAGGAAAATTAGAAAGAATATAGGAAAAATCAGGTGCAAGATTGGAGGCATCTTTGAGGGGAGGCATAGTCGTACGGCATGTAGAAGAAGAGTCCAACCATTCTGTAAAAACAAAGATGGTGCTTGGGAGGGATGAGTGGGCGTGAAGGCTGGCAGGATTTTTGAAAGGGAACTGAGTTTCACCAAAAGAAACATGTCGTGATACAAACATTCTTCTGGTAGGCGGATAAAAACATTTATAGCCTTTATGTTTGGTACTATAACCCATAAACACACATGGTAAGGATTTAAGATCAAATTTATTAGTTTTATTCGTCCGAAGATATGGAAAGCATTTTGATCCAAAAACATGTAGAGATAGATAATCAGGGTGTCGACCATGTAATCTAAAGTAGGGAGAGTCATTACCAAGAGTAGAAGAGGGTGTCCTATTAATTAAGAACACAGCAGTAGAAAATGCTTCTACCCAAAAACATTTAGGCATACCGCTGTGAAAGAGCATTGTAAGACCAAGTTCTCGAATATTTCGGTGACGTCTTTCGGCGAGGCCATTTTGTTCTGGGGTGTAGGGCGGGAAAATTTGATGTAGAATACCTTGATCCTTGAGAAAGTGAGCAAAAAGATTGATAGAAAACTCATCGTCACCATCAGATTGAAACACCTTAATTCGTGTAGAGAATTGACAAAAGACATATTTCACAAAGGCACAAAAAAGAATCATAAAAATCAGATTTATTTTTTAAGAGAATGAGCCAAATGAAGCGGCTAAAATCATCAACCAAAACCGTTTGGTACAAAAATTTATCCAATGATTGTATGGAGGCAGGAACCCAAAGATCACAATGAACGTTTTCAAGTAAACCATACTTATTGTCAGATGAAGAAAGAAATGGTAAGCGACTAAATTCACCAATTTGACAACTATCACAAAGAGAATAATTGTTTTTGATAACTACTTTTTATTAATCCAAGCGATTTTAAAGCATCAACTGTTGCAGGTTGTGGGTGGCCAAGCTATTGGTGCCATAAATCTGGATTTGCAGCTTGAAAACGAGTTGAAAATAAGGCTTGATGTGGCGCTTGAATGGTGTAAAGGTTACCCTTCTTGTGGCCTCTCAGCAAGACTTGGTTGGTTGCTCAATCCTTGATGACAAAACTAACACCAAAAAACTCACAGTTAACAGGATGATCAATAGTCAGTTGTCCCACAGATAATAAATTGCGTTCAAGATCAGGAACAAGTAAAATAGAATTTAGAGTGAGTTGAATAGGTTTCAAGCCAATATAAGTGTCACCAATATGCGTGATAGGAAGCAAATGTCCATTACCTACCATTACCTGTTTAGATCCAGTATATGGACGAAGAATGTGTGAAATACCTGTAGTGGAAGTCATATGAGCCGAGGCTCCAGTGTTAGTCATCCACTCATGGTGGTTGGGGTTGTGGATGGTAAGAGCTGCAAGAGCTTCAGGAATATTAGTATCTTGAAAGGCTTTGTCAAAGCGGTGCCAGCATTGAAGGGCATGATGCCCAAATTTGTTGCAAATCTGACATTGTGGAGGACCATCGTTGGCAATAGTGTGAGAATTTACACTAGAGCCATGGTTATTTCGATGAGGAAAACCTTTGCCTTTGGAAGAGAAGTTCTGATTTGTGTTATGACTACCTCTTTTGTGGTTGGAGTAATTTGACCCCTTTTGTTTGTTACCATAGAAAGCCACATGATTACTCAGTTCAGTGGCATGAAGTTTGTGGCGAATATCAAAGCTTCGCAATAAAGGCACAACTTTAGCATAGGAGGGCATTGGAGGTTTGAGGATGGCAATAGTGAAACCTTCATATTGAGCTCCAAGACTATTGAGTAAGGAGAAAACTCTCTTTATCATCCACAAGTTTTCCAATCCTAACAAGATTGTCACAAAGACGCTTACAATTACATAAGTAATCGTCTAAGGAGAGATCAGGGGACTTACGCATATAGGAGAGTTCATGGTGCAACTGAAATTCACATTCTTGAGAGGATTGTACATAGGCCTCTTGAAGTGCTATCCAGATTTTTGCAGCTGAGTCCATGCCGATGACGAGACCAAGAGCCTCTTCGGTGAGAGTCCCAATAAGCCATCCTCTAAGTAATTGATCAGATTGTTTCCAATTTACATGAGTAGGATTCGGCGCATTCTATCCATCACTAGAACCTTCAGGAGCAGAAATAAAAAGATCAGGAACTGGGCTTGTGCCAGTGAGAACGCTGACAAGATCCTAGCTTTCTGCCAAGATTAAAAATTGCTCACACCTCAGTGGATAATTCTCATGGTTTAAGCAGAGGGTAACAAAATTTCTAAAATTAAAGGAGGAAGAACCCATGTGCTCAAAGTTTGATGAAGAAACCAAAAGGAAAATAAGAGAAAAATAAATAAATTGCAAGAAACAGCGCTAGCTTTTGCTAGCTCTTGATACCATAAAGAAAGCAAATAATAGATCAAATAAAATGAATATTTTCCTTGATAATGGGGATGTGTACAACAAGGGTTTATATATACCCAAAGTGTGCGTACAAAGCTTAGAGAAGGAAAGTATAAATTATACAAGTTGTAAGGATTATTTAGCCAATGGTCGACTTCTTTATAGAGAGGATTATGTTCTTAATGGCTGAGTTAATTGAGCTTTTCCTAGGATAGAATCCTGGTTGCCTTTGTTAAACATTGTTCCATGCAAGATCTTAGGCTTTGTTCCATGCATGATCTCAGACGTGAGTTGTTTGTTACCAAAAAACTCATTTAAAAATAAATCTAGTCGAACTCGAATTTGATTAAACTGATCTCGAGCGGCTTAGTTAGTAGTTTTGTTTATTAGAAGTGCATCAATCTTAAGCCATTTTAATGTCATTCAATGACTTGTAAATATTTTATATGAAAAATAAAATAGATAGTTGGAAGTTCCACCATGAGCTATTTTGCAGATCAATAAAATTAGAGTTTTATTGGAAATTAGATAATATATTTTCATTTACATGAAGTTCTATAACTGTGCGTGTACAAGAAAATTACTTATTTGTAACCAGCTATTTCCTGTGAAAATGACTATTTACTGTCAAAAGATCTATTTTCGTCGCAAATAATTTGTCACAAATACTTATTTTTCTTGCATGCTACTTCTCTGAACTAATTTAATTTTGGAGCTATTTTCATTAATTTACATAAAGTAGTTCCATAACTCATGAATTTGGACAAATTGCATTTTTTTTTTTTTTGAAAAATACCTCTGTATTTCATTACTAACTGTCAAGTAATAAACCTTTGTCACTATCCAGACCTATTGAAGTAGTAAGGGATCTCGGGGTTTTGATGGATAAGGCCTTAGAAGAAGTTTCTGAAAACTGTCTAGAAGTGGCCTTTGAAAATAAGGTGGAAGATTCAGCAGAAGGTAGAGTGAGATTGGGGGTAGAGGAAAGTCAAAAAAAAAAAAAAAAAGGGAATGGAAGAGGAGAGCAAGAGCAAAAGGGAAGCAAGTGGTTTCAAATTGTGTTAGTACTAAAATAAGGAAAATAGGTTGTGAAGAACAAGAGGAAGGAGAGATAGGTAATGTGAAGAAGAGGGGAAGGGGGGCAGTGTGGAATTGGGGGGTTTTGGTACTGAATTAGTGGCGGTGGCTGAATCTCAGCCCCGCCAAACATTATGAAAATCCTCAGTTGGAACTACCGAAGGTTGGGGAACTCTCGGACAGTTCAAGATCTCTACCATATGGTAGAGAAGAATAAACCCAGCTTAGTTTTTGTGATGGAAACTAAGTCTTTAAACAGAAGTTTCGATAGTCTGAAAAGAAGGTTACATTGCGAATGTTGTTTTGTGGTTGAAGCAGTTGGGAAAGGAGGAGGATTAGTTATGTTTTGGAACTCAAGTGTGAGGGCTGAAGTTGTTAATTACTCTCAACGCCATGTTAATGTGTGGATAGAAGATGAAGGGAATAAAAGATGGTTGCTTACCTGCAACTGGCATTGGTTGGTGCATAGTGGGGGATTTCAATGAAATCCTAACAAACAATGAAAAATGGGGGGGAAAAGCAAGACCTGAAGGTCAAATGAATTTATTTAGGGAGGTTATGAATGAGAGCAATCTCTATTACCTTGGATGGAAAGGTGAAAAGTTTACTTGGAGTAACTCACATGGGGATGAATCTTTCACTAAGGAAAGATTGGATAGGGCTGTGGCAACTCCTGAGTAGATAAATACTTGTAGAGATACGTGGGTGGAAGTGTTGGTGACTAGTACTTCAGACCATAAACCCATACTGGTGCATTTACTAAAGAAGAAGAGCAAAAACTGGGACAAGCAGAGGGTTTTTAAATATGAGGCGAGTTGGGCACTTGAAGAGGAGTATGAGAAGGTCTTAAAGGAGGCTTGGAAGGTAAAAGAGACTGCTAGAAGTCCTGTTAGTGTTCTATTGCAGAAGAGTGGATCTGCTTTGCAAAGATGGAGTAAGAAGAGGAGATTGGGGGGTTTTAAAGAGATAGAAGTAATGACTAAAAAGCTACCAAGACTACAAGCAGAAGAGGAGATTGGACAAATTGCATTTGATTCTTTACAATTGGCACATGCAAATACTAGAATTTCTGTTGGGGCTTCTGCACTGTGAAGACAAAAACAAAGTAGTCTTTTGACAACACAAACGACCAAATGCTTTTTAAATTCAAGCAAGCTCTCAACCGCGCGCAGAGATCGATCATCATTATGTCCACACAATCTTGTTGCCTTGCCCGAGAAATAGTTGATTTCTTCGTTAGAATTTTGGTCACAGCCCTCTTATCTATTACTGTCATCCCTACTCAAAAGGAAAATGCGCGTAAAGAGCATGCTTGATTATATAATGAGATGAGACAGTCGTGTAAATACTAAATAGTAGTATTATTATCACTATCATTATTATTGGTATTATTACTATTATAAATTTATAATGACGTCATCATCATTACAATTATTATCATCACTATAATTATTGTTATTAGTATTACAATATCATCATCATTATTATTATTATTATTATTAGTATTGTCAATACACAATTATTATTATTATTATATCATTGTTATTATTGTCATTATTTTGATTATTATTATTATTATTACAATTGTTGTTATCATCATTATTATTATCATTATTTTTGTTATTACAATTATTATTATTTATCATTATAATAATTAATATTGAAACAAATGTTATTATGATCATTATCATTAAAATTATTATAATTGTAATTATTATGGATGAATCATGAATGGGGTGGAGTTGAGATTTTAATTATACTAACAAGTGCACTGACTCTGTGGAAGTATAGTTTAACAAGAACGAGGTCTAACCTACATAAACTTGTAAAAGCGTAGGAAATCAATCAAATATAAACTAAATAAATTCTAATCTAATTCAGAAAAATGAGTTCTAAAATAAATAAATAATTAATTAAGAACTAAACAATAAATGAATCAAAGCAAAAAATAATTAATTTAATAATCTAATCAAAATAAAAGAATTAAAATAAATTCTAAAAATGCAAATTAATCTATACAATGAATAAACTATTAATGGGAAATGATCTAAGGTTTTGGAATCCACCTCATTAATTCATAGTAATATATTTATCATCATTGATTCTTCCCTAAAGTCTACATGATAATCTAAAAATCAATCTTATTATCATGAAAAATATCATAGGTTTCAAAGAAAATATCTAAAGTATGTTCTTCTTCGCTTAATGGTATAAAAATAAAATTATCACTTGTATATGTTAAAATAAAACACAAAATATATATTAGATTTTATTTTTAAAAAAAATTATGAATCAAGCACTCAATTGATTAAGATTATATTAGATGGCTTTATAAACGAGCTTCTTCCCTATGCTTCTTCATTTAAATAGAAAGAAAGATAAAATGATTGCATTTTAATTTTTACATTATGTACTTAACATTCTGTTCAAGATACTATATCATATATTATTGTTTGCTTTTCACTACAATTAATATCCACATATGATTTCTTATATTTTTTATATAATGTATTATATGTATGTTCATAGATAAATTGCTTTGGAAGTGACACTCCTTCAAATTTAAGAAATGATGAGGCTACTACTCATCTGGAAAGCCGATCACATATGGCTTGAAGTATTGACTTGTCTAGTAACTCGAATCTCCTCCTTTTAAGAGATTTTCAATGCGATCCTATTATAAGGTCCTTTCGAGATTTTCTAATTATCATACATTGTGCGGTGGCTAGGTTGTTATGGGTGTTAAGAATATAATACAAATAATAAAAATTTACCTCTTCCTATCAGCTTAAACTTTTGAGACAAATGATTATTTCACATGGAATCAGAGCAGAGGTCCTGAGTTCGAACTCTGACTCTACATTCTACCTATTTAATTAAATATTACACTTGTTGGGCCTATTCATTAAGAAATATACTGGCCCACACGTGAAGGGAAGTGTTAAAAATATAATACAAATAATAAAAATTTACATCATCTCATCAACTTAATCTTCTAGGAAAAGTGGTGATTTCACAGTGAGATGTATGTGAGAATCTTAAGGGACTGATGTGGCATGGGTTATGCCTGAAAGAGTAGTATATATTTAAGTGTTGGACAGGGCTTAGGGATAATGTTCACATTGCCGTTGTGTGAAAAATGATCCATCATTGTATCATGTGGTGTTTGTACATGGAGAGAAATAATAGGTGTTTTGAAAACCATTAGCATTCCTTGGATGAGCTAATTCCTTTTTAACGCTATTTTCCTGGGCTTCGGTCATTAATCATTCATAATTTGCATGTATCCATCATTAGTGCTTAGTGGTTATTAGACTTATTCTATATATACTCTTTTTGTACTTAGGCTATACTTTTTTCTATTAAGAAAATTTTAGTTTTACTTAAAAAAGAAAACAGAAGAAAAATACTAAGGAGAGAGAGAGATTATAGTTTGGGTCCTGGGATAACGATTCGAGAATCGAGAGAGATTCATATGCTTTTTAAAAAAGAATTAGAAGATGGTCCGCTCAGGTCGAAACAATTCGGGAAACAAGAATTTGTTCCGATCTCGGACCCCCTTTTTTGGAAACATGTAGAGATGTAATCAATCCAAGTCGAGTCAATCTTTTTTATTATAAAGTCGAGCTAGATTCAAATAATCCGAGTTCGAGTTTGAGCTCACCGAGCCAAGCTCGAGATGATCAAATACAAACTTTAGTCGAGTTGAGTTATTACTTGAATTTTGTTCCTATCCTATTAAATATTTTTAATTTGTTTTGAATGAAGAAGATAATTAAAATACTAAATTACAAAAAATATTATAAATTTAATGAAAGCTTTACAACTAATATATAAACCTCATATCGAATTATAAGATTATAACATTTTTATGCTCCCTCCTGGTCTTCGTAAGGTTCTTAGAGGTTGATTTAAGTGATAAAGGCTTTGGTCTTGGTAGTATGCTCCTTCCAGTTCTAAACTTCAAATCCACTTGGGTGCAAACAATTTCTAAGGGTCATCAGACTGTGAGAACTTCCCCTTGAATTACTCGAGTTGCACTTGCAAGAAATTCCTTGACGAAGGTCTCTGCACCTCCAGGATTAGTCAGGACTTTGTTCTCGAACACCCGGTACCAATAAAAAAAATATTTTTATGAATACATCTCATATATGGTTCCTTCGTTGTAATATATGAAACTACTAAGCCCTACATACTACTATCATACATATTATAATAGCTACTATAATTTAATTACTTAGTACTTAACTGACGTATAATTATGGACCAGATATAATATATAAGCATAAATCACTAGGCATAAGTAATGAGTTACATGAAACATATTTAATTATAAAGGCAATTATATTTATATTATTAAATTTAATATGTATAGAAGCAACGATTTACGAATGAGTTCTAATCAAGTTGAGCTGACGAGCTGAATCGGGCATAAATGAACAGGTCTTAACGAGTTTTAATCGAGTCGAGCTAAGTATATGTTATTTGCTAATCGAACGGATTTTTGCTTTCAGGATAGAGTTTTATTTTTTTTTTTCAACGAGTCGAGCTTAGTTTGCATTAGCCAACGAGTATCGGGCTAGCAATCATACGAAATAATTCATGCTCTAGAAATAGGGAATGGAAACTCCAAAGACCATCTTGTTTTTTGGAATAGTATTGAGCCAGAATTTTTGGGTTGAACCGGAATGCAGAACTGGACAGCTCTAAATTTGAGACTGGATCGATTATTTTCAGATTTTAAACAAATAAAACAAATGACCCAACTGGGATTGAGAAAAAGGCTTGAACCCGAGGCTAGGGGTGAACAGAAACCGACGCAACCGACTGGCCACCTCAGGAACCAACCAGAACCGATAGAGAACCGAGCGGCTTGCAATGGAAATTTGAAGGAACCGACGTTCAGCGGTTCGGTCTCGATTTGAAGTTGGAGCGGACCGCTAAACCAGCCAATAACATAAACTTTTTTTTTTAATATACCCTAATCGAAACGACGTCATTCCACTTAAACGACGCCATTCCACTTAAGTGGAACGGCATCGTTTTACACCTATAAGTATACAAAACATAATGAAAACGACTCTGTTTAGTATAAAACCAAATGGTGTCATTTTATTCAAAACGAATGGAAACAAAAAAAAAAAAAAGTATGTATGAAACAACGTCGTTCCACTTAAACTGAACGACGTCGTTTCAAGATGGGGTCGTCTTCTTCCCCAGTCACCTTCTCCCCACATTTTACACCTCTGCAACTCTCTCTCTCTCTCTCTCTCTCTCTCTCTCTCTCTATTCTCTCAAAAGAATCTTGCCACTAGAGGAACAGAACTCTGACCGAGAACCGTCAGAGAACCACCTAGATTGGTTTCCTTCTCACCATCGACCAATTACCAACCAATTACAGTCGATTGGTGTTGATTTTGCCCAAAAATCGCGCTGAAGTTGTCGACTTCCACCCCTACCAAGGCCTTGTTTGTTTTCAATAAGTATATCAACTCATCTCATCTTATTTTATCTAATCATATCTATATGCCGATTTGATACAGCAATATTTTTTGTGTAGAGCTTAACAGATTAGGGTGCAAATTATGTCTAAAATGGCAATCTAGAATTTCACTAGCTTTGGAGTGCAATCTAGAAAATTAGAAACAACAGTTACTATCAAGCGTCCAAAATAAAAGGTGACCGATGCTTCAATTCATTCAGTCCTATAGCAAACATATTATAAAGAGAAATGTTACAATGTCGTCTCTGTTATACCACTCACTTTATACATAGCACCAGACACGTGATTTATTAAAAAAAAATTAAAAACAATAAATAAAAACAAACATTAAAGAAGTGAAGAAAAATTAGGATTTCAGTATTCATCATTTTGTATTTTCCGACTCCATTTTATTTTGAATATATATATATATATATAAATAAACCGTGGTGATGCCATGTCAATGCGGCAAAATGAGCAGTATAACAGGGGCAGCATAATAGCAATACTCTATATAATCACAGAGTTAAGTTTTACCATTTATCAAAACCTTATATGTCCTGAGTGTGATGAAACTACAAATCCAATGGAAAAAATATAGGTTCATTTCAAATCAATCGAAGGGTTAGTCAAACAAAATGAACAAAATAATTAACCAAATTCAAATTTTACACTGAATTTTTGATACATGCATCCCAAAATTAATCAAAGGAAATATGTCCATCAGCATCTACTAGAGGAAAGGTATTTCATGAGGGTACTTCTAGTCATAGTTAGCAAGCATGCACGATGGAAAATGCTGTTGTCCTGGTCTCAGAATATGGAGTACAATGTTGGCTCTATGGCTCAAAGTCAACAAAACAAAATACAGAAATCCTACTTAGGCCATTACTTAACCGCTTTTAATTCCACTTCTTAGTCTCGATCAGCATCTTCAATTTCTTCATCTTCTGGCACCCCACGAAGGTAGAGAACATTGTTACATCTGCAGATGGGGAAAACATTATAAGATGCAGTGAGATTTCTCAACATTAACTTTTGAAGTTCATGGGTTCACAACTTTTTCAAATTGCAAATAGATGACTAGCATTTATCTTATTAGGATGAAGGGGGCAATAGACTTCGATCTCCCATGAGATGGAGATAGAGTGGCTACGCTTCTAAGTATACTAGTAATACTCAGAAAACAGACATAACTTTGACAAAATAAACTAAACGCACTCAATTCAGCAATTATATGGATGGAGCCAATGTAGAAATTCAATTAAATTAAGAACCACTTTCTGTTCTACTTCCACAACTGTAATTCATGGTGCTCACGAATCCTTATCACAACTTTGATTTTTTTTTTTTTTTTTCCATGTAATTATGGAAGTAAAGTATTGCATCTTTTTTTTTTTTTTTTTTGGATAGGTTTAAAAAAAAAAAAAAAAAAAAAAAAGAAGAAAGAAAGATGCAATACTATACTTCCATAATTACATGTGCCATAATTATTTCGATTTTCCCATAGGAACTGAACATACTAGCCCTGGACAATTTTGTGTTCATAATTACATGTGCCAATGACTGCAAAACCAAAAAGATGCAATACTATACTTCCATTCGTAAAACATTACACACAACTTTGTACATTTCGTTTAAATTTTTCTCAGGACACTGTAGAATACTTTTTATGGAAATAAAATTATTTTCAAATACTACAGTGTAAATACATACAGAGAAATTTAGCATATAGCATCTCCAGACACCTCTTAAGCTTTTATGGGCATCAAATAAAATAATTTTTTTGATAAGGAATAATTTATTGAACATTAAGCCCAATGAGATTTAAAGATATTGCCCAGAAAAAAGATGTTCTGAAAAAGAATCTTTCTGAGTTCCTCTATCAATCATTCCTTATCATCAACATCCCAATCGTTCCCCTCCAGATGTCAACACAAAAGGCATATTGGGACCATCTTCCATATTACCGCAATCTGCAGGATACCCTGAAGACTTCTCCATCTGGCAAGAAGATCCCAGCTTCCCGGGCACAACCCATGCTGATCCAACTCAGCCAAAAATGTCATCCAATAGGGGCTCTGGCAACCTCACAATGAAGCAACAAATGGTCCACTGTTTCACTTCTCCTATGCACAAGTCGGTCACTATAATTTGGCATTTCCGTAGATTGTCCATGGTCAGAATCTTCCCTAGTGTAGCTGTCCATACAAAGAAAGCAGCCTTCAAAGGCGTCTTGCTCTTCCAAATGTTCCTCCAGGGGAAATAATTTCTCTCCTGATGAGTGATGATCCTTTAAAATGAACTGACAGAGAATTTCCCTTTAGAGGGACTCAATGACATCTTATCTGCTTCTTGAATTCTTGTTCCAGTAGAGTACAAAAACAGAAGAATTTGGTAAGAACCCCAACTTCCCAATCATGTGCCACCTGAAGAATTGAACATTCCACTAAATAGAGCCACCCAAAATCTCCAGTAATTCAGCCACCAACGCCTCCTAACTGCACACAATTACACAGTAGGTAAAGCGTTCTTAAGAGCTCTATCCAATAATTTGAATACCATACCGGATGTTGTACCGGTCAAGATACTGGAACGAAATATTTCGGTACCGGTACCGTTTCGGGATAATCGATATATGAATAAATTATATATATAAATTATATTCTAAAATAATAGTTTATATATGAATAAATTATATATAAATACACACATATATATATAAAGAGTGGGGCTACAATGCCGCCCCACTCTTACCGCTGGGCGTACCGCCTAGTGATTTTTTTTTTCCTTTTTTCTTTTCGCATTTTTTTAATACATTTAAATATTTTAAAAAAATAAAAAAAAAAATACACCAATACACTTATAATCACTTCCTTAATTACTAGTAGTCAAATGGAGCAGTAAGAGTGGGGCGGCAAAGTAGTTTTATTCATATATAAATTATAAATAACCTAGTCTGAATTGGGGATCAAAAAATAAGCTTGTAGTTTGAAAAAAAAAAAAAACACTAGAGGCCGAAATATAGGCCGGTACGGCCGGTATTTGAGCCAGTATGAAATGTAAATGATACCTGTACCGGCCCAATAGCCAGTACGGCAAATACCGGCCGTACCGGCCTGTACGGTACAAGATTAAAAACAATGACTCTATCGCCGCACCAAATATCCTGCTAGAATCTGATCCTAGAACCATCCCCATTCCCCACCACAAATCTGGTGTGTTGAGAAAAGAACCATCCTAGGCAAATTTGAGACAGTACTTGTGTTTAAGGTGATCCGCCCACCTTTCAACAAATACAACCTCTACCAACTTGCCGACCTACACTCAATTTTCTCGATCACTTCATTCCCTATGTACCTAGCCTTGAAGGACACTCCTAATGGGAGGCCAAGGCACTTCATGGGCAGAGAGATATCTTACATCCCAACGATCTAGCCAAACTCCTTATATTGATAACATTCCCCAACAGAACCATACTCATGTATCAATCAACTTTTGGCTGTTTGATAGCCAAAAGGTTAGAAAATCAGAAGATGAAAGGGTCTTCGTTCTGTGGATCTAGGGTCCAGAATATAGATGAAACGGTTAGGGCTCCAATTGTGTAATAGCTTGAAAATTGGGTGTAGTAACAAAGCTGGAAACTCTGAAAATGCTTGCTAGATTTGTTTTGGTAGAAAATAAAGGCCATGATTTTGAGTACTTGGGGGACTTTGTTATCTGAAAAGTTGAAAGACTTTACGGTTTTATGGTAAAGGATCCTTGGAATCGTTATAAAAGCCTTGAAGTTCTCCTTCCCAAGCTATGTAATTTACCACCTTCCTATACACAATCACACAATCCGGGGTATTACAATCTTCCTTGCCAGCCATCATTAAATTTATTTGGAATAGGCAACCAATGACTCGGAGAGTCTTGAGAAGATACTTGTGACAGGTTGACACAATTCACATCATGTCCTTTGTCATCTCCATCATCTTTATCATGCATTCTTTTCTCTCTTCAAGATTCTCTTTAGCCTTGATAATTTCAACTTTTCTTGCTTGTATTTGACATCCACCGCTCAACATCACAATAACCTTCTTTGTTCGCTTTTTCCATGGCTAGCACGTCAACTTCTGCTTCCTTGACATTAGTATGAAGTAGCTTGCTTTCACGCAAAACAAAAGGACAAAAGAAGAGTCGACTCAAAAGACAATTGCCCAAGGGTTGAGAGCAGCTAAAGACTTTTTTTTTTTTTTTTTTAAAAAAAAAAAAAGGTCAGGACTTGTATCTCATGATTAGCGGTGAAATTCTCAGCTACACGGGCATAACTAAAGCAGCATTTATTGACACTAACCATTGCTTCATAGAATCTGGCATTGCTCAATCAGAAAGTTAGTTGGGACCTTTCTTCTCATGACAAAAAAAATTGGCACAGTACATCAAAACACCTCTCTCAACTCGGAAGATGGACAAGATAAAATTGTCCACAATGATATTCCAGAGAATCCTGAATATTATCCCCATACTTTGCCATCTAATGAACCTAGAAACATCTGTGTGCTACATTAGAAAGTCACAAGTTTTCGATATCATGAGACATTTTCATATGTACTCATTGATCCTTTTCAACATGCAAGGACAAGGACTAGGACTCTTAACATGACTTAAACAATTTCATAGTAAATCCAATAAAAGACTCCTAATATCACTTGAAATTCCATACTCATAATGGGGGAAGTCGCGGGCATAGGTTTCAGAAGGATGGTCCTTTGTGCTTGATGTAGAGTATTTGGAAGGAGTGTAACACCCAAAGCTTCAAAAATTGCAAAAGAACTTTGACAGAGTTAAGAAATTTTACGTTTAAATCTTTGTATGAGTGCACTACAGTCCATAACAATTCCCTGATTTGAATCCAACAAAATTACATCTTGAAATCAACTAAATTGGAAAGTAGCACACATAACAGCAACGATTCAATTTTCCAGGACTGAATCAATTTCAAACAGCATTATTAATTTCCTAGTGAGACCACTTTCCTCGGCACAGAGAGATCCAAATTAACAGAAACACACAGATGCAATTCCATCAACAAGAGAGCATGGGGCTCTTCAGTTTTGACATCAATGACTACTAAGGAAGATTAAAAGTTCATATAAAAGGCTCTTGAGTTTTTATTACTCAAAAAAAATAATCTATCAACAAGAGAAAGCAAACATCTGGGTTTTCAAGAGAGGTACTCTCAAACAATAAGTATTCCACGTAAAACTTAATTCAGAGACAGCATTTGGTTAATGTCACCTGATCAAAATCTCTCCCAGATTTCCAGTGAATTGCCCATCAATATATTCCTCAGTGTTTGCAAGCTGCACATAAGATTTCATACATATTATAATCTCAGCAGTTACTAAATTTTTTTTTTATAATTAATTTTAGCAGTTACTAAAATAATTAAGATAGAATCAAACAACAAACATCTAGATGTGTCTTCATATGAGAAGCTAAAAATAGCTAGTATATACAAAAATATACTCACTATCAACATGGTTTAAACACACAGGATTACCAAGACATGAAGTTTTACAAGAGCTCTATTCATATTACCTAAACAACCAACTACCGACGGGAGTTGCCAACCAACTTGAGATGTAACAGCGATATTTTTTGCGGGCAGGTGGGGGCAGAGCCTAAATTCCATCTTTTGAGGTGGTAAGAAAATTGAATTCTCTTTAACCAAACTCTTTTGGGGAAATGGCTATGGTGTTATGCCTATGAAATAGAGCACCTTGGAGAGTCCTAGTGGACACAAAGTTTGAGAACTTCGGAGGAAATTAGAGTTTTCATGAGGTAAATAGGACTTTCAAGGTTGGGTTTTCAAAATAACATTAGAAGAGCCTGTATGGATTTCTCCTGCTTTACTAGATTTGTGTTAGGTGATGGGTCCAAGATCTGATTTTGGCATGATGTGTGATATGGAGATCAGTCATTGAAAGTTGCCTTCTTCTTGTTATTAAGAATTGCTTGTTTTAAGTATGCTAAGCGGCAAATCACCGTCAACTCTTGGATGATTCTTTTTTTTTTATGATTCTCTTCCGTGGTGAGTTAATTTTGTTGAGAAGGCCAATAACCAGGAGGTGAGTCTCTTCACATTGTTCCAAAAATGATTGTATTTGAGTTGGGTGGGATGGGGAGGTGAAGCTAAAACGGTTTGCGGCCCCTCTATAGAAGGAGTGTTCAAAGTAAATCATTTTACAAGTTATGCACTCATGATAGGTCCCCTATCACTTGGAAGCTTAATTGGAGAAATAAGGTTCCTCCAGTGAATTTTTATGCTTGGACAGCAGCTTTAGAGAAGATACTTATCATGGATAATATGAAGTGGCACATTGAAAAGATAAATCAATGTTGCATTTATAAGAATAGTGAGATGGGGGAATCGATGCACACCATTGTGAAGTTGCTAGCATCTTATGGAACCTGATTTTTTGCCTTGCCTATTTGGGATAAATTGGGTGGTGGATCTCCTAGCATGTTAGAAAGGGCAGTTCAATAGTTGTCAGTTATTATTGTAAATTACAATCCCCTCTTGTTTAATTTAGCTTATTTGGATAGAGAAATGAGCGTAGTTTTGAAAATCGCAAAAAGTCGGTGTTGGACATAAATTCATTCTTTCTTAACACTCTTTGCCATTAGATAGTGGTCCACATAGTGCTCCTGCTTTTTCAATTTTTACTTTTCAAGAATTTCTAGTTCTTTTTCCTTTTGCTTATTAGGCGTATCTTTTGTATACTTGTGTTCAGGTGTAACACGTTTTTTCATTCCAAATAATTTATCTTACTAATCAAAAAAGTTTTTAACACAAAGGATCAAAGTTTGGGAACGGTGATATGAACAGTGACACTGAAGAAGATGAAGAGGTGAGTGAAGGAGAGCAGCCCTCTAGACACCCTTACCAAAAAAACTCAAAAATCTCAACATCACATACTTCAAGGCTCTTAATTTTTTAGTAACTTGGATAACATTTGTAGAACAATAAGTTTCACTTAATCTACGAGAATTAGGACTCCTAATTTTGCTAGCGAACCAAGAACCCAATGAAAACCAAACATTGGAATTAGAAAAGATAAACAGAAGTATGGTGACTCCTAGAAAGTTTTAGTCTTGACTCAATAACCAAATATCACAAAAATTAAAGATCTTCACTTGATTATGAAACTAACACAATAACTTGTGAAATAAAAACCCAACTGCAAGCTGTTAACCCTAGACTCCTAACGCCTTAATCTTCAAAATCATACAAGACTTGACCCAGTAAAGATGTTGCACGAGCCATAAAATAAATCTTGGAACTTAGAGAGTCACCAAATAACAGAAACTCAATCTTCCATGGCTTTATCATCAAGACTTGATGCCATCTACATTTTTTACATAATTTGATATTCTCAATTTATTGTCTTCATAGTTAGTTTCAGTGGATATAAAAATAAAAAAAATTAAAAAAAAAAAAAAAAGTTAGAATGGATACGGGTTCTAGATTCTTTAAACCCCGTACGTCGCACAACCTAAAAATTAAGGCCTCCAAAGTGTCCGAAAAACTCAAATTGGCACAAAGCTGAAGAAGGCATACAGAAATAAATACAATAGCGAGAGAGACTGTAAAGGAGCACCTGTAAGTTCATGTACGAATCCACTGAAGCAAGAAAACCTAAAAGAAAAACAGAATAGACACAGAATTAGAAGAGAAATAGAATCCATTAAGTACATGTATAACGAAAACCCCTTCGATAAAGGAAGTAAACTTAAAAAAAAAAAAATTTAAAAAAAAAAACCAGAACCGAGGAGAAATATAATATTTGGAAAATAAAAATTACAAGTAGTAAGAAGCGGCAAACCTTTGTACTCCATTCCCCATTTGAGTTTCACAATGACAGGTTTCCCAGTCAAATTGTTCAAGAAAGGTTTTGGGTTAACTGGTATGCTCTGCAATAGTAATAAAAATGAACATTAAGAAGGTGATTTAAATTTGGCTTGTGAGATTCTCAGTTTTCGTTAATAAAACGATAAGAAGGACAAAAAAATCCGCGCTGTAACCGAGCAGAGTTCGAACTGAGAGAGGAGGCGGGGTCTGATGATAAAGGGAGGCTTTCGTTGTGAAATTGATACGCGATGGAAGCATAAGGTTCGATGCCTACGCCAGAGACAGAGAGAGAGAGAGAGAGAGAGGTACCATGGTTGCGATGACGTTGAAGAAGCGACGGCCAGGGAAGACGGCAAGCTCTCTCACAGTCTTAATGCGGGTTCCGGTCCTCCGGAGACTACTAAACCCTACGTCTACGAAGTTGTGGGAAAATGATTGGACTGGTAACTTGGGGTCGACTGAAGAGAAAGTTTTTACTTTTTTATGCCTTTAATTATGGAACGTCTTCATGATTCTATAATTAACTAAATCAAATTTAATTAATTTTTTTATTTCAAAAACACTCATTTTTTAAAAAAAATAAGATTCTAAAATTTAAAAATATGAACCTAAATTTTTAAAAATTCTAATCCTAATTATTTTTAAAATAGATTTTAGTTACTATTTGGACCACCATTCTCAAAGGGTCACGGGAGTTTATTGAAAGGGTGGTGCTAGCGAGCTGCCTAGTATTTACCACTTGTACAAATTTTTAGTTCTTTATTTTATTATTTTTTTAAGTATTATTTTAATATCTTTAATCATTAAGAAAAAAATAAAAAAATATATATATAACTTCACTAATAGTCACTTCTTTAATTATTAAATAAAAAAATTAAAATACTTGAGAGTAACTTTGAGCGGTAACATTAAAGGGGTTAAATAGTATTTTTTGTAAAGGAATATCCTCTGTTTTTATTATATTTTTATCACACATAGAATTTCAGCATGTTTGTTATTATATACAACTTTCAGCATGAGCAAAATACAGAAACTAAACTAAAAACAGCAACTAATTAATTACAGTGCTAGAGACATGCTTCACAATATCAGTTGATGAAACCGTGATTCTTGCCCTTTGATCATTCATTGGGCTGGTCACTTTATTTGCATATCTGACTTTTACTTAACTTATTGAGCAAAGCATGATTCACGGCATCTCCCTTGATACGCCCCCGCAAGAACGGGCTGCTATTAGCAAGGTCGATCTTGTCTTTAAGATATTGAGTTCTTTGCCGGGATAGAGGTTTTGTGAGAAAATCAGCTAACTGATCTTGAGTGTGCACATGTCGAATGCTTACTTTCCCTTTTTGCACCAGGTCTCAGATAAAGTGAAGATCGATTTGAATATGCTTCATTCATGAATGTTGAACGAGATTAAAACTTAAAGGTGTGGCACCAAGGTTATCACACAAGAGAAGTGGAGGTCGTGTAAGAGGAAAGTGCAGCTCTTGAACCAGAGAAAGAATCCATATTGTCTCGGATGCTGCAATAGCAGTGCTCTATATTCTGCTTCGGTGGAAGATCGTGCAATGGAACGTTGTTTCTTTGAGCTCCACAATATAAAATTTGATCCAAGAAAAATGAGATACGCCGATGTAGAACTGTGATCATCAAAATTACCCTCCCAATCAGCATCAAAATAAGTCAATAGAGTTGGGGCTACATTCTTGTGAAGCATAAGGCCATGAAAATTTGTATTTTTCAAATAGCACAGTAAGCGCTTGGTGGCAGCCTAATGGGTGGTTGTGGGATGATGCATGAATTGTGAAAGCTTGTTCACTGCGAAGCTGATATTCGACCTAATAAATGATAAATACTGCAAGGCTCTAATGATTTTCCTGTACTCTGTTTGATCCACAACAGATGAACCATCTGATAATTTCAATGACACAGATGTGGAGAGTGGCATGTGCACATCCTTTGCACCATCCATGCTGGTTTTTGACAACAACTCGCGAATATACTTCTGTTGTGAGAGAAACAGTACAGTGGTGGTGTGAATGACCTCAACTCCAAGAAAGAAATTTAAAGGACCTAAGTCCTTGAGGGAGAACCTGTCACCAAGTTTTTGAACAATGCTACTGATAAAATCATAATTATTCCCAGTAATAATGAGATCATCCACATAAATAAGAAAATATGCAACTATAGAACTCGAGTGATACACGAACAAGGAAGCATCCGATTTGGCATTTACAAAGCCAAAGTCCACCAATTCTTGTTTCAAGGATGAATACCAAGCCCCAAGGGCTTGTTTCAAGACATAAATTGTTTTGCGAAGATGACAAATATGATTAGGCTTTTCTGGATCACAAAATTCGGGAGGTTGGATCATGTATACATCTTCCGATAAATGACAATGGAAAAATGCATTGTTTACTTCCAGTTGTCGTAGTGGCCAGCCTTGCATCACAGCAATAGAGAGAACTGTGCGTATTGTAGCAAGCTACACCACCGGACTAAAAGTTTCAGTATAATCAAGTCTAGGGTGTTGGTTATAGCCCTTTGCAACCAACCAAGCTTTAAACCTGTCAATGGAGCCATTAGCATGTCTTTTTTACTCTAAAAACCCATTTACACCTAACAATGTTGGTTCCCTTTTTCGGTGGAACTAGGACCCAAGTATTGTGTTGTATAAGTGCAGTGAGTTCAGTGGACATTGCTGCACGCCATTGGCGTTCAGATAGTGCTTGGCTAACATAAGATGGTTCCATAGAGGGGGCTATGGGTTTTTTATGACGAGGGACATTTGTTTGGGTTTAAAAATCTGATTCATAGACCTAGTGACCATGTGATGAGTTCGAGCATTTTGAGATTCAGGCGTAGCAGGTAAAGAAAGATGTAAAGAAAAGGAACTCACCAAGTCATGTGAAAGAGCTAGGGGAGACAAATCCATAGGCGGTTGTTCGGTGCTGGCGTGACCAGAGTCTAGTGTCACTGGTGAGGGTGCAAAAGGAACAAGTATTATAGTGGATTGAGGCTGAAAAACAGGTAGTGAAGAGACTGGTAAAGGTTGTGGCGCATATCTGAATGAGAGGAGGTGGCAAGAGGAAATTCTTTTTCATCAAACAAAATATGTCGTGAACAATATACAAGAGTTGTTGCAAGGTCAAGGCAGAGGTATGCATTTTGTGTTGGAGAATAATCGACAAACATACAAGGCTTGGACTTGGGCTGAAGTTTGTGCTGATTATAAGGCCGAGTAAGTGGAAAACACAGGCAACCAAACTGCTTTAATTTGAGATAATTTGGAGGTTGACCAAAGAGCACCTCAAATGGCGATTTATTTTGGAGAGTGGAGGTTGGCATCCGATTAATGAGGTATGTGGCGACTTGAAAAGCATATGGCCAATATTGAAGGGCATGTGAGCATAGATGAGAAGAGTGAGGCCGGTTTCAACAAGATGGCGATGTCAACGTTTAGACATGCCATTTTGTCGAGAAGTGTGTGGTGCAGTGGTATGGTGACTTATGCCATGAAGAGCAAGATAGGATTTGAGTGCAATGTACTCACCACCATTATCGGAACAAAGACTTTTGATGGTGGTGTTAAACCGATTTTCCACAAGATGTTTGAATTGAGGAAAAATGCAGTTAACACTTAATTTGTGTGGAATTGGATAAAACCAAATGTATCTAGTATAGTGATCTATAAAAATCAAGTAATATTTTGAGCCATCAAGTCCAACAACTTGAGAAGGACCCCAAACATCTGAATAAATAATATCATGTAGGGTCATGCTTTTGAGACCGTGTGAATGAAATGGTTGCTTATGCACTTTATTGATTAAACATGAAGTACATAAAGATGAATTTGATTTTTGTGAAACAGGTAATGAAAAAGCATGAACAAGATGTTGAACAATTTTTGGAGAGGGATGGTCCATCCTTTTGTACAAGCCATCAGTGGTGGTTCGTTCATGCACATAAGCAACAACAGGTTTTGAGACCATAGCCAGTGACTCCGGAAGATAGTACACATCATCTTCACATTTGCTTTTGAGATGGATGAAATTCTAGATAGACATTATTGTGCTTGGTGAAGTGGTGAACTGATATTAAATTTTTTTTTTATGTTAGGAACATAAAGAGTGTCATGGAGATGAAAATCACAAGTAGGAGATACAAAAGTTAAGGAACCAGTATGTGTGACAGGCAAACCTGAGCCATGACCAATAACCACTTCATCTGTCCCAGCATACTCAGAATGAAGAGAAAGATTAGCCAAGTCATTTGTCATATTATGAGATGCAGCAGAATCCACTAGCCATTTTGCATTGTTACGTTTGACTGAGGTGGCACAATTTGCAGTAGCCTCATTGCTGGAGAATTTTCTGCGCTGCTTTGTAGTATGACCAAGCTGACAACATAATTGGCATTTAGGCTTATACTTGCGATAACCCATAGATGAGTTTGAGGAATCATTGTTCCCCCGTTAGGAGAACTCACGGCCTTTGTTTGAAGGCAAGCTTCAATGGCTAGATCCATCATTAGCAGACACCCCGCTCCTGAGTATAGTGAGCAGAGACAACCATTGATTGCGCTATGGTGTCGAGACAACGAAGGTAACTCTCATGTCCAACTAGCAAGTCATGAAGCTCTTCAAAAGTGAGTGAAATTTCACTAGTTCGTATTGGCGCAGCTATTTCTCAGTATGTTGGTCCCAGACCATTTAGCACATCGAAAGTAAGATCATCATTTGAGATAGGATGATCAATGAGTGCCAACTCGTCAACGAGAAGCTTGATGTGGTGTACAAATTCAGTGACAATGCGACCACATCACTGAGACAGTATAAGTTCCTCTTTTAATTGCATTGCACGGGTGCAAGATTTACCCGCATAGAGACGTGTAAGTGTGCTCCAGGCCTTATGGGATGTCTTGGATGAGGCTATGAGAGGTGTAACAGAGGTGGATGTGGAGGCAAGAATAGCATGAAGAATGAGTTTGTCCTGACGGACCTAGTGAGCACTGTCAGCATTTGAGGATTCAAAATTGGAGCTGTCAGGAACAAGACATGGAAAAGTGCCGGTGACAAAGTTCAGAAGATCATATCCGATGAGCAGTGCTTCAAATTGAGTGCGCCATTAGGGAAAAGTGACAAGGGTGAGTTTCTCACTGATATGGGTGGCAACGTTGTTGGAAATAAGAGAAGGTGCGGATGAGGTGGGAATCAGAGGATTAGGCCCAGTAGCGGAAGACATGTGATGGCTGGAGATGAAGTCACATTAGAGAAAGGCTCCCCTGATACCATGTAAAGGAATCTCCTTTGTTTTTATTGTATCTTTATCACACATAGAATTTCAACATGTTTGCTGTTATATACAACTTTCAGTATGAGCTAAATACAGAAACAAAACTAAATGCAACAACTAATTAATTACAGTGCTAGAGACATGCTTCACAATATCAGCTGATGAAGCCGTGATTCTTGCCTTCGATCATACGTTGGGCTGGTCACTTTATTTGCATATCTGACTTTTACTTGCCTTATTGAGCAGAGTATGATTCACGGCATCTCCCTTGATATTTTTCTTATCGAAATCTAGTAGCCACTAATAAAGTTGGTCGAAGTCATTATTAATTTTTTTTAAAATATATAAGTTTTAATTTTTCTAAGTCTTTCTTTTTATCATACTTTTAATTTTCTAATCTAAGACTTTAAGTTTCTAAGTAAATATTAATTTTTATGATATCTTTTAATAAGAATACTTCAATATTACAAATTAAAATTAAATATTGAAATAATTTTTAAGTTTGTCCTGCAGACAGATTAGTCTATATATTTTAATTTTAAAAGCAAAGAAGTCCAAATTGTTGTCGTCGTAGAAATAAAATTGAAACAGACGAAGATGGATTATCAACCAAGTAAAGTTGGCTTTAATGGCTGCTTTGAACTTGATCCAGTTGGAGCCAGAGGTGGTTTAGCTCTATTGTGTTGTGAAGAGATTAATACCTAAAAAACGCTAGAAGAGCTGAACCAAAAACCAGCTACCCGACCTGAATTAGTCGAACCAAAAAGATGGGTCAGAATTTGGAACGTTCTGTAACTTGTTCCCCAAAAAGGGGTCGAAAATCAAGAATTCATTCTGTATCACTCAAGCTTCTCTCACAATTTTTAGTTGAATTATTTTCTCTATACTTTGGCTCTCTTTCGTTCATCATCTCACAATCTATCAGTCTTGTTTCTGTCACTGTCGTAAATCAAGAAAGAAAATCAAGAAAAGAATCAAGAATGAAATATGTATTCTTGAAGAGATTTTTCGAGAAAACCTCATACCTCCAAAGTGGTTCTTTCACAAGTCCATAAACTAAACAAGTATTGAACTCTTCCTACTTATATACATTCGAGATTTACATTACACTACAAAGTGAAATGCACTGTTTTACAAAACATCCAAAACGCAACATTTTACTTACTAAACGCTTTAACTAGCCCCACCCTTCTAACATGTGTGTTCAAGACTTCTTCTTCTTCCTCTTCTTCCACAGGAACTCCAAAGAACTATCCTCCAAAGGTGTGACGCCCCTATTCCCACTTGGAATTTGATTAAGACTACAGTATCGGGACATGAAACATAAAGTTACATACCCTGGTTCACGACATATAACATACAATGTACCTAGTATGCTTCTAGCAATAAGCAATAAACGAGTGATTTTTTTTTTTAAATCAAACATAAGTTGTACCAGAATAACTAAATTCCAAAATACATTTTATTTCATTGATACTTAAACAAGTTCATCATCCATTTAACATGTCTTTAACATAAAAGAGACATCCTATTGGAGTAATAACTCCTTAATTACAAACTTCATAAAATCCTTGACTACCTGCCAAGCCGCTCACACAGCTCGGCTATCAATATCAGAATGACATTCAAAAACTAGAGTATAATCCTTAAAAGCTCATCTAGGCTCGTTCTTGTCCTACTCAACATCATCCAATAGGGGATGTTGTGCTCCACGTGGCCCTGTCACGGCTTTTACCATTCCGAGTATGAATGGTAGTTGGAACTACCACAATAAGGTTTTTCAAATTCAGCAAGTTATATGTAGAAGCTACACTCAGTTTATAAAGCATGCATGAAAATAAACGTGACATGTATGCATGACTGACATTACCTTACAGTTACAAGAAAAGACTTTGAGTTTTTGTACTTCATGACATGCTTGCTTATAGAAAACAGACTCATTTATTCTTATTAATATCTTACAGAGTTACTCAGACAAGGCATGATGCCTACATCATCTGTATTTCATTCATTACAACGGAAATACTTAGACAAAGAAAATTGCTTACGCCAAAAGTATTTTATTAGAGATACCTAGACAAAGCAGAATGCCTACGCCATGAGTATTTTATTAGACATATTCAGGCAAAGCAGAATGGCGATGCCATGAGTATTCTATTCATGCTTGACTCGAAATAGAAACGTGACACACTTGCATGCTTCATGACATATGTTCGTGCTATGTGACAGATATTCATGCTTATGACAAATGACATCATAGCATAACATAATTAATGCAACATATGAAGTTAAGATAAAATATGATTCGCTTGCATGAAATTTACTATCTAACATATTGTCATACACCGAGAGTAAATTAGAAGATAATTTAAAGAAATTCTTGCATATAAAAATTGTGCGGGCTGAAACGAGAGATGCACTAAAGTTAGGAAACCTCATTAACTAGTAAAAATTCAGAATATAACAATCCTAGAGTACTATTTATAGATTCGCCCCTAAACTCTTGGAAATTTACAAATAGGCTCCTAAACTTTCAATAATTACAAATGGGTCCTAAATTTTCCCGAAGTTCACAAATTTCATGTATTGTCCATTCTAAATTCATGAACTTAGAAATATGTGATTCAAGCATCTAGTATGAGAACTCTACCTTGGCCGAGACTCCTAAATCCGGATTTTCACTTGGTGTGGTTTTTTGTCCTTCTTGCATACCATTTATGCCTTAGTCCAAATTTAACACTTAATCACATCCTTATCCCTATCTTAGTATCATGTTTAGACACTAGATTCACAATCATTATGGTCATATATTCATCATATAATGCAACCAACACATACACAATACAACTATGCAACCTGAAACCCTAGAATGGTATCCTTAGCATTACTTTTACACATGAGCATCAAGAACTCCAATAAATCACATATCGTAACTTCTAACATTCTAAATACTCATTCATAGATGATAATACACAACACTAAACAAAAATTTCATTATAATCAAGAGACAGAAAACCAATCATGCCATAAGCCCTAAATCGAAACATGCTTGTTTTTGTGCTAGAATATTTTTACTAAATCCTTATGTAAGATGCAAGGTTTCTTGAACTAATTCATCCATGCTCATCATAGTTAAGCCTTAGCTAGGTCTTAGCACCATTTTAATCATATCACACCCAACTTCAAGATTAAAACAATTGACAAGGCAAAAACCTCAAAACTTGCATCAAAATCATGTGTTCATACATAATCATTGAGGACTCAACTCAAACACTAGTTTCATGGCTCAATACAAGACTTAATACACATATCTAACTCCTATTAACAAGGGTTTTCAAGATCCATCTACCGAATCATGAACTCAAAATAATCAAATCTTTCAAAGAACACTCATGCTAGTTTTGATCTCACTAACCTAATTAGTGCATGCAAATCTCTTGGATGAAATCACGTGCTACAAGTTCAAACCAATGAAGGGTACACTATGCATGTCAATACTCCATTGGAAACCAAAATCATCCAAAGAACCCTAAGACTACATGAACTCAAAAGAATCAAGATCCATCCACCGAATCATGAACTTAAAAGAATCAAATCTTTTAAAGAACACTCATGCTAGTTTCGATCTCACTAACCTAATTAGTGCAAGCAAATCCCTTGGATGAAATCACATGCTACAAGTTCAAACCAATGAAGGGTGCACTATGCATGTCAATACTCCATTAGAAACCAAAATCATCCAAAGAAGCCTAGGACTACATGGCATTTCAAATCAAAACTCTAAGACAAGCAATAGTTGCTAGTGAATCCATCAACTCCAACATCATCAAGATTCTACCATTTAATTGTAAGGAAAAAATATTTAAACACTAAAACCAACAAGCTTCTAACTTAGAGTAACACAAAAATAGGAGAGGAGAGGTTATGGAAGATAACTTACTAAGTTTGATCGCCAAGAGAAAATGCCTATCTTCCTTACTTGTCTCTTACTCTCGATTTTCTCTAAAAATGCTTAGTTAGATGTGTGAACTTGTGCGTAAGTGAGGAGGGACTCAAGTAATGTGGGAGACAAAGAGGGAGTAAGGGAGGGGGGTTGCTTGAACCGGTCATGGCATGGCATGGAGGTGATATGAAGGTTGCTTGATTAAGTGGACAAAATATTGGGTGGTTGGTGATTGAATTAGCAGGTTGAATGGGGATGGGAGTGGTTGATTTGCTTGAGTGCAGGGGAGGCTTCTGGGGGATGACATGGAAGGTACAAGGTAGATCATGGGGGCTGGTTAGGTGGTACTATGGGGTGTCATGGTTGCTTGTAGAGAGGCTTAAGTCAGGAGAGAATGGGAAGTTAAAAATCAATTGGGGTTTCAAGCACAATTCCAATGAGGGTTAGAATTAGGCGGTACAAGGGTGTAAGAGTGAGGCATTGTGTGTGTAAGAGAGGTACATGGAGGGTGTGGGAGGTTTCTTACAGGAAAGATCAGATCAAGAGTGAAAGAATAATGCAAAAACCAATGGCCATGGAGGGCCTTGGTGTGTGGTGCTTTGGGGTTGGAATTTCAAACCAAAATTTGGTCAAAAAGGTACAAGGAGTAAGTGAAAGGGCACCACAGCAAGGTGGTGTAAAAGGTGTAAGACTTTTGTAAGAAGGCATGTGTTTTTGCTTGTTCTAGACTCAGACTCCTTACACATGTATATTAAGCTTGATATGTGTAAAGTGAGGTCAAAATGAATGGTGGTGATGTGCCATGTGTCCAAGAGGTCTCCTAGTGTTCCTAGGTTGATTTGGATATCCTACATGACAATGTGACAGCTGGTTGGTGACGTGGCAAGCTAGATGCCACGTGGTTATGATCTTAAGTGCCTAAACTCGACGAGCTACAATTTCTTTTAGTTAGATATTTAGTATGCCATGAAACTTTTTATTGCACTAAAAAATCCTAAAAATACATACAAATCTAAGGGTGCAATCCATTTTATCTAATTATGATCCTAAGTGCCTAAAAAATTCAAAAGGCATTTCATTCCCTTAGTGGATCATAATTCAATTACGCTAACGAATCGAAACCTAATTAGTCTTTAATCCATGAAATATCTCCTAAGTCTTCATGGCATACTAAATATCTAATTAAAAGAAATTATTCTCGTCGAGTTTCTTTCAGGGTGTTACAAAAAGTGCATCAAGCCATTTAAGAAGAACTTCAGTTGCTGCATGGTTGCCAACCTTTTTCATCCTCCTTTCAAGTATGGACTCGGGCTCATGCTGAGTATTTTCTTCCTAATCTAGAGGTGGTAATGTAGGCAAAGGAGAGATCTGTTTAGTGAATTTCTTTTTCAAATATAAAGCATGAGAAACTAGGTGAATTTTAGAATTTGAGGGTAAATTCAATCGATAGGCCACCATCCCTATCTTTGCAGCCACTTGAAATGGACAATAGTACCTCGAGGCTAGCTTCAAGCTATGGCGCATTGCTACTATTTCCTGCCTATAAGGTTATAACCTTAAAAACACCAATTCCCAGCTTCAAAGCTTCTCTCAGTTCCCTTTCTATCTGAAAAAAATAAAAATAAAAATAAAAACCTTCATTCTTTACTTGGTCTTTTGCAAGTTCTTATTCAACAATGATAAAAGCTGCTCGCTTGATCTAAACTGCTTATCCATTACAGCATTAGCAATTGTTCCAGAAATGTAAGTGAGTAGCTTAAAAGGGGGTATACATAGAGAGTTTCAAATGGAGAGACTCCAACGGAGGAATGACTTGTGGTATGATAACCAAGGCTCGAAAAATCGAAATAATATTGATGCAATTCAAATATTAATGTATTAAAGAGTATAAAATATAAATTTATTAATGAATTTTTCATGTTTCAGAGTTTAAAGAAGAAGAAGAAGCATTAAAAATCATATTTGATGCAATTCAAGCATATTAATGTATAAAAGAGTATAAAATATAAATTTATTAATGAATTTTTCATGTTTCAGTGTTTATACAAACGTCGATGACGTACTATTAGTGGCATTTAGATAAACGTCATTAATTTATATAATGTGGCTGCAACATACTAGTGGCAGCGTTTAGGTAAACGTCGTTAATTTGTACAAAAATGCTGTTAATGGGGCTTTCAAGTCCTAGTTTTTGGGCAAACGCCGAAACGCATAAATAGTGACCACCTACTACCGACGTTTGGTAGCGCCAGTAAATAAACACCACTAATCGATTAGCGGCATTTATTTTAACATTTGTCAGCAATTTTCAAATGCCGACAAATCACAATTTTTTTGTTTCAATAAAATATGATACGAGTCTAAATACTTTCAATAAATATGTAATTTATGTATTTAACGACAATGGTCGACATTTTTTTGCCTTATATATGAAAATTATAAAAACCACTAAGTTATAAACACATGAAAAATATAGTATTTTATGCACAACTTTAATATAAAATACTCATTCATTTTCTTAAATTTTTGTTCAACTAAAAAATTAAAGAACTATATGTTTTATCTTTCAATTTTCTAGCAATTCTTTATTGAATACAAAAATGAAAAAATTAATATATATTTAGTTCTATCATATTTTTGTACAAAAAAATAAAAGAAGAAACACAGTTGTTAGACAACTTAAAAACAAATATAGTTTTGAGTCAGTTGGAATCAGTTCAAATTGGTCTAAAATTGGCTAGAATTAATCTGAATCAATCGATTGGAACGATTCAGTAAATGATTCAAAATGTTCACTAAAATCAGTTTAGTTTCTTACCAATCAATTTGAATCAGGCTGAATCGAAACGTTTTTCCGAGCCTTGATTATAACATTATTCTGCCATAGGGATCCACATGCTTTATTCCTTCAGTTTATTACCAATATAACGTCTTAAGTAGCCTTGCACACACTTATTTAAAGCCTCAATCTAGCCATCTAATTGAGGATGGTAAGCTTAGCTAGTGGCCAATGAGGTTCCATGTAGATGACATAGCTCTTTCCAAAATGAACTTGTATCCGAGACAATTGTATTGGGTATGCCATGGATCTTAAAAATCGTAGAAAAAGAATATCTGAGTCACCTTACTTGTTGTATAAGTTGAGAGAGTGGAAAAAAGTAAGTAAATTTTGTAAGCCTATCCACAATTGAGAAAACTACACTCAGTCCATTAGACAAGGGAAGACCCTCAACAAAATTCATTGAAATATCCAACCAAAGCGAGCTAGGAATTGGCAATGGCTAAAGTAGTCCTACTGGATTAAGGGTTTCATATTTATTAGTTTGGCATACATCACACTCTTTGACAAGCTTCTTAATGTTTTTGCGCATTCCCTCCAAATAGAAATACATTTTGGCCCTTTGCAAGGTTTGTGTTAGCCCATATGCCTTACGTGTTGACTATGATGGATGTACTGTAGTATCCTACCCTTAAATAGTGAACCACCACTAGTTTTCTTTTTCTGAGTAATAATCCTTACCCAATTCAATTCATCGTTGTCGTTGAAGCCCCTTTTCTCTCCATCTTTGATTCTCTATAAGTATCTCAAGACTGTGAAATTCTTTTTTTTTTTTAATTCTTGTAATGGACTATGGAGGATGAAGTTGTTTCAATGGAGGATGGGGTTGTGTTTTGGATACTATGGAGTTTGATTGGTGTTCATGTTTATTACGTATTCCCGTTGGATGTTGTGAATTTTAGGGTTTTAGTCTGAACCCCTAATTTATGTTAGGGTTTCCGATTGAACCCTAAATTAATTTGTAGTTTATATGATGGGTTTCAATCTGAAACCCTAATTTATGTTAGTATTTTGAGTACGAGTGGCCCTCAACCCCTCATCCTGCCCTTGCATGGGCGCTTGAGAGTAGGGAAGTTAGGCCCTTGGCCTCGACCCTGACCCCATCCGGATGCGAACTGGTGGATTGGCCCCACTGGTCCGTCCGGCCCCCTTGAGCCTTAGGCCTCTTTTGAATTGAGAAATGATTTCAACTCATCTTATCTCATGTTATCATTATAATTTTTCTAAATTTTCACACAAAATATAATAAACAATTCAACATTTTCGAATTCTAAAATAATAATAATATTAAAGATAATATTCTAACAATATTTTATTCAACTCATGTAAAATCATCTCATCTCATCTCTCAATCCAAACAGGGTCTTAATGGCTCATTGGCCCAAAGTCCCTTTTTTGAACCAAATTTGGCCTAAAACCTAATTTGAATAAAATATAAAATTAAATATTCTTTAATAAAGTTGCTAAATTCTAAGTTCTAACTAATAATTCTATGTTATTATAAGTAGAATAAACTATTACACATGAATCTAAAACTATTACAAATTTATCTTAAAATATTATAAATTTTCAAATAAATTGGGTGAATAACAATGTTTCAAGAATTGAAATAAATTTAAAGAAAAAAGAAAATAAAGGTAACAACATGAACATGCAGGGTTGTAGCAAGATGAGATGGTTACTCCACGTGACAAGTGACATCATAAATCCTAAAAAAAAGCTAAGAAAAATGAGAATATGAATTAATAACTTGGGTTAATTACACTTTGCCCCCTCGAACTTTCACTCAATTCACAATGTACCTCCGAAAGTAATAATTGCATCAAAGTGGACTTTCGAACTTTCAAAACTTCCTAATACCCCCATTTCGTCTACTAGCAACGTCAAATCTAACGAAAATTCACTGCAAAGATATAAATTTTATCTAATCTATTAGCATTAACCATATAAAATATAAATTAATATATGCTATCAATTAATAATAAATCATTAATCATTAACCATATATAAAATTATTTTATACCTAAGTTGCAAGCAAGTATGAATAATCTATGTACACAATGAAATTATTTGATATTCATTAACCATATATAAATTAATAAAAATTATTTAATGATTTATGATTTATTATTAATTGATAGCATATTTTATTTTATATTTTATATGGTCAATGATAATAAATTATATGAAAATTACATATTTGCAGTGAATGTTATGCACATGAGCAACACAAGTAGTAAATTTTCTTTAGATTTAACGCTGCTGGTAGATGGAAAGGGGGGGATTATGAAATTTTGAAAGTTCAAGGATCCACTTTGATACAATTATTAGTTTCAGAGGTACAATATGAATTGAGTGAAAGTTCATGGGGGCAAATTGTAATTAACCCTAATAACTTTATTAACATATATAAAAAAACTACAAACATTTAACTAACAAAGTCAACAAACCAATGGTGGTGTATCAAAGTCAAATTGCGACCGATGTAGATTGAGATGGAGCCTCATTTCTCAAAGTTGTCCCGACAACAATTGAATTGGAAATTAAGTTTGTCAAATAATTATAACACAATCTATTATAAGCAAAAGTAAAATAATGAATTAAGTGTGATTACCGCTTCCAAGCTTATCAACACCATCCTCCTCGTAGCTCTCCGCAAAGTCTACAACCTCTAGAACTTGAATTAACTTTACTTTTATCCAATTCTGAGTGCAAATCAAAGCATTCATAGTTTTAGGAGACAATGCAAAAGTAAATCATCCACAGATTCTCCATGCTTCTTATGCATGAAACATCCATACATTACAATGAGACCGCGCTTCCTAAAATTATTCGTCGTCAAAATATTCCCTAGCGAGGTAGGCCATATAAAAAGAGTAACTTTGGAAGAGACCTCGAAATACAATTCCAAGGAAAAGGAGGACAATACTGAATAGTCAACACCTTATAATACGAACGAACCGTAAACTTTTTACATCCCTTGGGCTTCCACAACATCATATCCCCATCATTAGCCCCAAGTCTCAAGGAATATAAAAAGCTGAAAAAATCTGAAACATTATCAACTTCTCAATCTTGTACAGCTCTAGTAAAACAAACATCCCACTGCAAGGATATGTTAGAACGGACTAACAAATTAGAAACAGATGCATGCCGATCAGATATTAGATGTAAGATAGCCGAAAACACCCTATTAAAAGCTCAATCACCGTACCAAATATCAAACCAAAAACGGATCCTATAACCCTCTCCAACATTATAGCTAACATTTTTAGCAAAACTTTCCCACCCCTTTCTAATGAACTTCCAAAGACTCACACCATAAGCCCCTAACCTCTTTAGAGCTCCAACCCCCCCCAATCACTCTCATATTTCTAATCAATAACCTCCCTCCATAGCAACTCCTCTTTCAATTGATATCTCCACAACCATTCTCAACAAAGCCTTATTGAAATTTTTCAAAATGTGAACCCTCATACCTCCATTCGAAATAGGAGATCAAACTAATTTATTCCAACTAACAAGATGGAATTTAGTTTCCTTTCGCTTTCCACCCCATACAAATGCACGAAATAACTTCTCAATCCGGTTAGCCACCACTACAGGCAATGGAAATAAAGATAGAAAGTAAGTTGAAAGATTGAAAAGTGCTCTTGATTAAAGTGATTTTGCCCCTTCTGATAAATACAGCTTCTTCCAACCAGTCAACCTTTTCTCGATTTTCTCAACTAATCCATCCCAAATAGACTTAGCCTTAAAAGATGCCCCCAATGGAAGGGATATTCATTGGTAGATAAGCAACTTTATAGCCCAAAAAGCTCACCAAACAATTAATATTCTGAAACTCCCCCACCGGAACCATCTCCAATTTACCAAGATTCACTAGAGGTGACAATATGTGACATGACCCGTTAACCCAATACGAACACGATACAATAAAAGCGGATTTGGGTTTAGTCTTACAAGTTCGGGTCAAAATGGGTTGACCCGTTAAGACACGATTGCTTAACGGGTCACTAACGGGTCAACTCGTCATAACCCATTAAGAAAGTTAAATTTACATTTTTACCCTTATACCTAAAAACTTAAAAACTATAATCCCGCCGCACTCTAACTCAGACTCCCTCACAATCTCACATTCATCTTCAAAAATATTAAGTCTCTCTCTTAGTTCTCAATTGAGTTAGTTCTCACGAGTCACGACCGTCTCCCACACTTCCTATGGATTGTAATTTTGGTGATTTTAATGTTTGGATTGTAATTTTAGACTTATGTAGTTAGTTTTATATTTTTGGGAGATATTGTAATTTTAAATTTTGTGTGAAATTATGTTGATCAAGTTAAATGAATTATTTAGGTCAATTCAACCCATTTACAGATCGAAACGGGTAGTGTCGTGTCGATGTATTTTTAATTAATTCATAACGGGTCAAAAAGGATCGTGTCGTGTCAACTCATTATTTTAATAGATCGTGTTAGGGTTTAGAAATCTGACCCTTTAAACTTAACGGGTCGTGTTTGGGTTGACCCATATCCTATAATATATATGACTTGACATGACATGAACACGACCCGTTAACACGATTTGCCACCCCTCTGATTCACGTTAAAGCCCGAGACAACTTCAAAGCATAATAACATAGCCCTTAAAGTTTGAATCTGACCACGATCTGCATCATAAAAGGTAAGAGTGTTATATGTAAAAAGAAGATAAGAATGTGTGATAGACCCATTATTGGTATTTGCCACCGAAAAATCAAAGAGGAACCCCCTATAGCAGCCTCCACCATCCGACTCAACACCTCCATGATAATAACAAAAAGGAAATGGGATAAATGATCCCATATCTCAAACCACGAGAACTATGGAAAAAAATAAGTGGATTACCATTAACCAACACTGAAAACCGGACAACAGAGACACAATGTCCAATCCACACGCACCACCTCTGCCCGAAACCACACCTCCCAAGCAAACAGAAAAGGAAATCCCAATTCACATGATCATACGCTTTTTACAAATCAAACTTACAAACCAAGAGCTCTCACCCTCAACCGACTATCTAAATATTCATTAGCAACAAGAACAAAATCAAGGATTTGTCTTTCCCGGACAAAAGCATTTTGGGCCTTAAAGATAATTTGCTCCATTAGTGTACTTATACGATTAGCAAGCACCTTCAAAATTATCTTATTAAATCCCACTTATAAGACTAATAGGATAAAAATCTATCAACTCAGAAGCCCCAGATTTCTTTGGAATGAGAGCAATGAAGTTAGTATTAAGAGATTTTTCAAACTTATAAAAGGAAAAAAAAAAAAAAACTTCCTGGAAAACCTACATCACATCTTCTTTCATAATATCCTAAAAAATTTGGAAAAATGTCATAGAGACGGCATCCGGACCAGGGGCTTTATCTTTAACCATCTCACTAACCACCTAAAAACCTAATTTTTGTCAAACGGTCTCTCCAACCAACTTGCACTAAGAGAATCTAGAGAATCAAAGGTCAAACCATCAAGTTTAGATCTCCAAGTAACTGGTTCGGTTAGAAGTGCTTAATAAAATAACACAATATGATCCTGAATCTCAGGAGGAGACGTAAACACACTATTATCAGAATGAAGCAACTCAAAAGCATTACAACGGCGATGTGAGATAGACATTTTGTGAAACAATTTAGTGCATTTATCTCCCTCTTTCAACCAAAGAGCCCTTGATTTTTGCATCCAAGAAATCTCTTCCATCAACAAAACCCTATCAAGATCAATCACAAATGCTTTTTACCTCAACAATGCCTCATCGAACATAACCTCATTCTCCTCCCCAACCTCCAAAACATGCAACTCTTCCGAAAGAGAATTGTTCCGGTCGTCAATATTCCTAAAAACTTCTACATTCCACTTCTTCAAATCAAGATTCAAAGTTTTAAGCTTACCAGCAAGGATGAAATTGAGATTACCCGAGAACTGATAACAAGACGATTAACTCCTAACCCTATCAACAAACCCCTAAGCTCCTAACCACATGTTTTCAAACTTAAAATATCTCTGACCCCATGAATACCACCACAATCCAACAAAATAGGAAAATGATATGAACATATACGAGACAATTGCTTCTAGCATAACTCTAGGTAATGAACCTCCCAAGATGGAGATACAAGGAATCTATCCAAGCTCGATCATCCCCAGCGGTTGGACTAAGTGGATGCATCCCTACAAGAGGAAGATCCAAAACATCCAAATCAAAAACAAACTCCAAAAAATCCTCCATCGCCGAAGAAATACTAAGTCCTCCCAAACACTCACTAGGGAACCCAGTAATATTGAAGTCCCCACTCATACACCACAACATATCCCATTACAGACCCGCCAATTCCTCCCACAAAAGACTCTTCTCCCTATTTGGATTTGGCCGATAAACTCCTGCATAAGCCCACTTCCACCGATCATTAACATTTTGAAAAGAACAAGCCACATAAAAGTTTCCAATACACTCATTCACTAACTCCATTACTCTATTGTCCCACATCAAAAGAACACCTCCCGATGCTCCCATAGGTTCCAAATAAGCACAACCCATAAAAGAAAACCCCCACAAACTATGTATTATACTTCTATCAATAAAACGTAGCTTTGTTTCTTGTAGACAAACAATATCAATCTTCTAGCTTCGTAGTAAAGACCTAATACGAAGACGCTTGTTGGGGTCATTGATCCCCCTAACATTCCAAGAGAAAATTTTAGGGTTCATGGGAAAAATGAGAGCCCTCCCTTTCAATCTATCCCTCCTGCCACTTCCCTCCTTAATGTGGTAATTAATGGAGCATTTTAATCGTCTTAATTTTCTTTCTTTTTTAAAGGTTGATTTCAAAGCCGAGGAACGTCTAGCCTCGATAGCAACAACGAGAGTCTTAGCTCCTGTTTGGATTGAGAAGTGATCTCAACTTATCTCATCTCATAATTACAACTTTTTCAAATTTTCATACAAAATATAATAAACAATTCAATTTTTTTCAAATCTCAAAACAATAATAATATTAAAAAATAATATTCTAACAATATTTTATTCAACTCATCTAAATTCATCTCATCTCATCTCATCTCTCAATCCAAACGGGGCCTTAAATTGCTCTTCAAAACCATCATAAGATATCCCCACACTAGCTTGTACATACTTCATCAGCCTTTTTTAGGATCCAATCCAAAACAATATTGGAAGAAGATTGAGGTGGGACAGCGCATAAAGGAGTCAAACCACCCATATTCTCATCAAAGCAGTCCCCCTCACACATAACCATTTGCAAATTAGACTTATCTGAAATCTCTCTTAGTGAGACATCTTGTTGCAACACTCCAATGTTAGTCAACTCATGAATTAAGACCCTTTTGTCTAACTCTAATTGCCGAAATATTTCAACATGGAAAAGAGGCTTAAAAACCATCAGAACAGGCTCCAAAAAATGCAAACCCTTAGCAAAAGGGACCAGAGACATTAAGTAGTTTAACTCCCCTCCATTCATCACCTCCCATTCATTATTCTGTAGCACAAATTCACCATTTTTCCCTTCCAACAATATTTCTAATTCTGTCACACCACCTGAGAGTTCATCTGGAACCGGCAGTGAAGCCTATGCCAGTTTCGACGATGCTAACATGTATGGGGAGATGAAGCCGAAATTGATATGCCTGAGATAGGATCAGCACTAGACTTCACCCTCCACATAGGTTTTAGACTTTTAATCAAGTTCAACCCATCAAACTTGTTTTTTCCTTTCGAGGCCTTGCCTTCTTAGAGCCCGCACCATTGTCCAACCCATTAACAACATCAATCTTATGCTTACTCATTCAGCCAGCCTTTAATCCCTCAGAGCCCATTAAACCCAGCCCCAGCTCCACCCAAGACACTCTACATGGCCATCAATGAGAACCAATCTTTATCGAAAAAGTCTATTTGCACCCGGCAGGGGGAACCCCAGCGTGCCCGTCCCTCCACGTGTACAAATGAAACATTGTGTTTCATATAAACCATCTCACTGAGTCTTTGCTCTCCCTCCCTTCCCTTCGTCACAAACAAAGCAATATTATTCGTCCCTCTATTGTGCGCCCCCCCCCCCCCCCCCCCACATCTCCATCGCCCCCTTCCTCCCACACACAAAGGTCGCCGCGAGCCATTGCACTGAGCAGCCATCAGTAAGTCCTCTCCATTCGCCTCCCTATCTAACTCTCTCCACTTGTATCCATCTCTCTTCTCCAAGATATTTTTTCTCATTGTATGCCTCACGCCGACGCCCTCCAACCCTGATTTCCATTGCTGATGCCTTTAATTCCCTCTCATTCTTGTATGCCCCCGTTGTATGCCTCACACCAAAAGTAGCCTAAAGCTAAAACTCTAAGGTTTTTGGTTGACCAGCTCAGGCACTCTCTCTCTCTGGGAAGAAGAACAAGAATGACCAAGTTCAGGAAGCTAAGTCGACCTAAGGGTCACCAAATGTTCATGCTTAGGAAAATGGTGTCCCAATTGGTGAAACACAAGCGCATCAAAACCACTGTTGCCAAAGTAAAAGAAATTCGACGCCTTGTAGATAATATGTTGCAACTTGGAAAAGAGGGTTCCCTCTGTGTTGTTGGGCGTGCTGCTACTTTTATGCGAGGTGATGATGTCATTTACAAGCTATTCACCGAACTGGCTTATCGATACAAAAATAGAGAAGGTGGATATACAAGACTGCTACGGACTCGTATACAAGTTCGTGATGCAGCCCCGATGGCATATATTGAGTTTATTGACTGAGATAATAAACTTAGGCAAGCAAAACCCCCAAATCCTCAACCACCTCAGAAAGCTCCCCTGGATCCTTGGACAAAATCTAGGGTCAGCAAGTAGTTTGCTCCATCAAAAGAGGATATATCGGAGTCTGAGATATGAAGTCTCATGCTATAAAGCTACAATTTATAGCAAAGAAATTTTGTTTCATACTTCATTAGCAGGGAGCCATGGCTTTATTTAATTGAGTGCTTTACGGTTTTGAATAAATGTGGTGTGTAAACGGTAGCTATACAATTATCAATTTAATTGTGTTTGTGTTCAAAAAAAAAACAGAGCAACATCGCAGATTTGAATATGCTTCCCACAGACCACGAGCAATCCTCCCTTGTCTTCGGACAACCCACAGACAGAGCAACATCGAATATTTGTAGAAGGGTGAATCTGGTTCCCACAGACCACGAAAACAAGTTCTGCTTCTTCTCATCTTCTTCTTCTTAACTTTGTCTTCGCATTCATCCAACCAAGCACTCTTACCCCTCATTTCTCTTCTTCAGCTACATTTGATTTGTGTTTCCTTCCATTTTTGTGTTTTTTTTTTTTAATATATAACCTGACGTGGTATGCCGATTCCCCCAAAAGTACCCAACGCCGAGTACCCGTAGTAGAATTTATCTTTATCCCCTATTGAGCCACCCTTGGAAAACCAATCGTCACCCTTGAGAGAATGATACGACTACAACATTAGCTGCACCACCTCCCCACCGGCCACCACGCGTGCATCATGCCTACCCTCCAAGCTACCATTAGCCCCCAAACACGAAGGTGAATTCTTCAGAACCTCCACAAAAGTCTCATTCCTTCCCACGACAACGTGTATTGGAGATAAATCCTTCAATGGTGCTCAGTTCTTCACACCCAAAATAGAGGAGGGATTAATAGCCTCTCTCAGGGATGCAGCAAACCTCCTCCAACCATCGCCCTTCAAACCTTTTGGGATAGCAATGAAACCTCCCCTCATTTTTTGCCCATATTCCGACAACTTCAAGAACCGACCATAACTTTTATGACATCTTTGGACCAACAACACTTGATTTCCCCTTCTACGAGTTTTATAGAACTGTGAAGAGCCAACAGATGCACCGCAAATTCCAGCCGCAGTTGCCAACCAGTCCATAGTAGAGACATCAATAGAAATGAACTTTGTAACTATGACTTCTCTCTATAATCCTCCACCGCCGATTATTGTCACATTTAAAATCAAAGAGATTTTGGTCGATTAGAAGCTTCCGACACAATCCCATCATAAAAACCCAGTAACAAAAACAACCCAAAAAAGAGAGGAATAAAGGCAAGAGAGGAAAATAAGAAAAAAATAAATGTAAGAGAGAAGAAAAGCACAACTATTTTTGGCAAGGAGCATCAAAAATACGAAGTCAGAGACACTCAGACACATGGAGAGAGAGAGAGAGAGAGAGAGTCTTGACGTGAATTTAGAGAGACACTTTTGAGTTGTACCAATATTACAATTCAAGATATCTTGTTCTATCTCTAATTGAGTAATACATAACAAACCAAAAGATCAGTAATAAAATAAATAAATATGACATGATAGCAAGCTATATGACAACAGGCTGAAAAAAATGTTCTTAAAGTTCCTACAAGTCATAATTAATAATTTCCAACTACCCATGCAGTATGTACACCACAGGTTAACTCTATTTCAATAACAGCCATATACTATTGAATCAAAGATTAAGAAAAAAAAAAGGGAGAGAGAACCAAAATATTTTTGATAAAGTTAAAAAAATTAAACATTAACCCGTTTGGATTCAGAGATGCGTTGATATGATTTTAGATGAGTTGAATAAAATATTATTTTTAATATTTTTATTATTTTAGAATTTGAAAAAATTGAATTATTTATTATATTTTATGTGAAATTTTGAAAAAATTATAATGATGAGTTAATATGAGTTGATGTGAGTTTCAAATCCAAACAAATACGAAATATGAGATTATCTTGAAATGGAGCACAGCTCTTTAGGGCTTTTCTTTCTTACTGTATACATTTAGTATCTGGATTTAAAAGGGCGTCCGGCCTCATCCAAGAAATGAGCTATTCACACAGATCCGATGAGATAATTCTAATGGCCCAAAAAAATAAATTAAATTTAAGAAGAAAATTAATTAGGCGAGTCAGGATGTGTGTTTTACAGAAGCAGATCAGATACATGCATATTTTATATAAGAAAAACTTGAGGTCCCTTTGGATATTAAAAGTGTTTTATCTGATCTGATCTCATCATTACAATTTTTTCAAATTCTCATACAAAATATAATAAACAATTCAATTTTTTCAAATGTCAAAACAATAATAATATTAAAAAATAATATTCTAATAATATTTTATTTAACTTTCAACTTTCATCTAAAATCATCTAAAGTTCACCTAAATCTCCATAGAATTAATGGACCCGTAAGAGAGAGGTACATAACCAATTGAAGCATTCTCTTTCTACGTACCAAGTAGTACTCAAGAGTGTAAAATCAATAACTTTAGAATAAAGAACAACTTGCACAAAAAGGTCAAGTAAATTTCCATTACGGACTCAAGTACTTTAATATTGATTCTCAACTTGCTATATTTTGTATACAGAATTTGGCTTGATGAGTTGCTGGCCAACTTTTTTTGCCCGCCATTTTTGGGGAGAGCAAGTTGCTTCTATAGTTCTATGTATAGATCCTATCAGCAGTCATTTCTGAGTTTTTTAATCTTATTTTTCGTTAAATGAAAGCTTTTAGTAATCATACTTGCTCCACTGAGAAACCATGTCTGTACTAATTTGGATCAGCTGGAAAAGAAAAACTTGCAATTCATGTTTTCTTAAGAACGTATGTGTGTGTACGTATATAATAGGAGAATTATTATAGCCACAAAGGAATTCTACAAAAGTAACTTTATAAACTGACGTATTTTCATATGATTCGTTGAATTTACTTTACAATAAAAATAATTTTATAATCTAACGTACTATTTAAAGTTACATAAGTTTGTAAATTTCTTTGTAGCTAAACCATTTCTCATATGATAGTAGTCATATGGTATTATATTTGGCTAGCTAGCTTTAGGGGAAGGCAGCGGGGTAGAGCAGGCAACCCTGATTGCATGGAAAAATCCCAACGGGAGTGGGGGACGGGTTGACCCCCGTGGAGCCCTACCCCTCCCCCTCCTAAGTACAGTGTGTATATATATTATATATATATATATATATACATATTTATAAATATATGTTATTAATTTTGTTAGAATTGTATTCATAAAATTGTATTAACATGGCCTCCTCTTTTATATAGGAGGTCAAGAGAATGTGTATGAATAGTTAGTCCCACAATGCTTAAGTGAGACTCTTGTATTACATTAGTCTCTTATGTAAAGATCACATTAGGCTGCAATAACATACACATTATATACACTTTATTAGTTTTTAAATTAATTATGATTATATTTAAAAATTGAAATTTTTATAATTTAAATTATGTATCAGTTTGAGTCTAAAAATGTATTTTTAGTCACTTTTGGACTCAGAAACAAATTTTAGGCCTAGTTATCTTGGGTACTATTGTGTCCGCCCCTGCCCTTTGGCACCAGGGGCGAGATGCAGGATGTAAACCCCACCCCCTGCTCATGTGGGGCCGGGGGTTGGGGAAGGGTCAACCCCACCCCCACATGCCCGGGTAGCACCCATAGCTAGCTGTTTTGATCTTTATCGAAGATGGAAAAGTGAAAAATTAAAATTTAAAAAAAAAATAGCCCTTGAAAACTTTAGTAATTCACGGAAAAACCATATCAATTCATTCTCAGGGCATTTCTGCAGCACTGTATACTCGAATGGTATTCTTTCATTCAATGATGGGTCTTAAAGACCTGACACCGTTGTGGGTGGGAAGGTCCTTGGAGCTACGGGGTTTTTTGTTGTTTGGAAAAAGTAATAAAAAAAACAAGGCGGGCTCAGAGACCATTTTTTTGTATGGGCTGAAAAAATGGGAGAGAAGCATTGATTCAACATGTACTTATTTTGGGAATTGAAGCCAGATCTATACATTTTACTCGAATTGGGTTAGAGATTAGAATTGTCTAATTGGGCATAATTTCGTCAACTAGGCTGGGTTAGAATTTCTGGACAGCTCGCTTTGGGCTTTGAACATATTTTAGCATCAACCTTTTATATTTGTCTTTTGCAGGCCGGAAGTTCCCCTATTCCGTGACTTGGTTACAAGTGAGGATCGAGTACCTTTCGATAAGGATTTTTTTTTAGTATTTTTTTAGAAAGGTTTTGAGATTTTTTTTATTAGTTTATATAAAAGTCAATAGAAAATATGAAATTTTAACATACTTTTCTACGCAAAAGACTTGAAGACTTTAAATGAGAATGCGATAGACGCATTAAATAGAAGAAAAATGGTAAACTTACGAGGATTCTGATCTACTACTCTAGGGCCATGCCCTCTAGCGAATGTCCCAAATTATTGTCTTTGCTGTTTTTTTAATGTAAGTTTTGTTTTTAAAGGATTTTGTTATACATGGGCCACTATTCATCCCACACTTCACATTTGATAGTTTTTTTTTCACAGAGTATAGAGTATTTTTTATAAGATATGGAGTGTGAGGCAGTGAATAGTGACTGATGAAAGAAATTATTCTTTTTTAAAATGACATGCAAGAAGTGTTAGGCAGCCACATAGGAGAAGGATTCCAAGCTATATCTATCTGGACTTTGTAAACTCTAGTCCTGTCCTCTTCCAAGTTTTATTAAAACTTTGACAAGTTTACATGTGAGAGTAATATGACTTTTAGGAACATGATTGGGACTCATTGAGACTTGTTAGTTAACAATATAATTAAAGACACCCAATTGCTCGGCCCCAGCCAACACGATTTTGGGTCCTACAATCTAAATAAGAAATCATAGAATTTATAATATTTGAAGACAGAGAGAAAGAAACGCATGGTGCCAATTTTCAGCTGTCTCCTCACCGCACTGTCTTCTCACCACACTGTCTTGTGTCGTCAATTGTTGTTTTCTTCTTCTTTTTGTTTATTTTCTGTGTTCTTGTGTTGTCAATTGTTGTTTTCTTCTTCTTTTTGTTTATTTTCTGTGTTCTAATGGATACATATACGGGAGACTGACCTTGCTCCAAGTTGTGGCTGATTAGTATGATAGTGAAATTATTAGTTCTCGTCTTTCTCCGACTGTGTTTGGCTATCAAGAATGTTTGAAAATATTTGAAAATTGCGAGAATTTATTTAAGATAGAAAAGTTGAATATTTTTTCTTTTTTTAAATAAGTATTGTATTAGAGTTTGTGAAAGCAAATAAATAAAGTTAAAAGTTGATTGAATATAGATTTTTAATTTATTTTTATTTGAGAATTACGTTAACCACAAAAAGATTCTACAAAAATAAATAAATAAATTTATATGATTTCATTTGATACATTAATCTACTTTACAATAAAAATAATTTTACAATTTAACATACCACATCAAGTCGCATAAATTTGTAAGTTTAAATTTGGTGGAATTTCTTTGTAGCTAAATCATTTCTTTTTTTTGTTTTAAAGTTTGTAAAAGTTGAATTAATTTTTGTGTTTGATTAATGATTACATGAAAATTTTAAATTTTGAAATAGATTTTTTTTTTAAGTTTTATTGATTTTTATGTATGAAATTATGATAAATTTTGAAAATTTTAGAAATTTTGTGGATTGCCAAAATTATGTTCCTATAGAATTTGGTGGATTTTGATTACTTAGAATTTTTTTTAGTAGTGCTACATTTATTTATAATTTTATATATATGACTTATTTTGTTAGTTTTTCTTTTTTAAATTCAAATTTTGAAGTTCAAATATCATAATTTTAAACATATCAACAGTTGATACATGAAAAAATGAGTTTTTGTTAACAGTTCCGCTTCTAACCGGTCGGGCTATTTTTCTTTGTTTAACAACATTCCACACATATGCTACCACCTCATAAATTACATCAAATTTTCAATACACTCGTTCACATCGGAAAGAAAATGAGGCACTCATTCACGATAGGAAAATCGATCTAAATTGTGCTTCCAGTTTCACCGCCGCACGATAGAAAAGCAAAGCTCCACCGCCACCACCTGACGCCATCTTAGTTCCATTGTCGTATGATAGAACCCATAATAGCCCCTCCACATCAATCTCGAATTTGGAAGCCAACACATACATAGAGAGAAACTGCACTGCATTTAGCCTCCGTTAACCCACTCCCAAAGCCCCATTGTGCGCCACCACCCCTTGCCACTAAAAAAAAAAAAAAAAAAAAAAAAAAGAAAGAAAGAAAATCATTGCACCATGAGACAACCAAGCATTGCTTAAACTTTTACATGAGTAGTGATACATGTATTTATAATTTTTACTTAAACTTTTACATACAAGACTCATTTTATTAATTTTTTTTAAATTCAAATTTTAGATTTCAAATTTTACAATTTTTAATATTTTAATAATTAACACGTAGAAAAATAATTTTTTTTTATAAATTTTTCTTAAATACAGTTAACCTTTTATATATTTTATTTCCTTTCTTTGAACAATGGTTGGACTACTCCACAAGAATCTCTTGTTTTTAACTTTGGATTCCATTCCACCCTAATGGGATAAGCGATTATAGAATTGAATTCGGGTCGTAACAACTTTTTTATAGCTTTATACTTTTCACCTTTTTGTCAACGAAAATAACAACTTTTTACTTTTTTTCCCTTGTACACTCAAAAGAAAAGGAAAAAAAAAATAATAAATAGTAGGGTGAGATGGTACTCATGAATCGTGTGTTTTTGTTGACTATAAAATTTTGTGATAATTTTTTTTTAACTTTTTATAAAAAAAAATTTCAATCTTTTTTTTTTGTTTTTTTTTTTTTTAAATGGAATGGACAAATTATCTGTAAACAAAAATTAAACGTCGAAATTCGTTATTGGAAATTGCATTTTGTTTTTTGTTTTGGGGTTTAGGAAAAGAAACAAAGATTCTGCGTCACATCCAACAAGACAATAGCATCAAAGGTGGTGGGCCACCAACATAATAATCCCTCAAACAAAATTTTGAAGTAGACTGTATATCCTATGTTGTTGAATGACTACAAAATTAATAAGGGTCACTGTCACATGTTGTGTTTTCTGTCTTTATTTGATTTTAATTCCTTTCACTTCATTTTCATTTATCATTATAATTTTTTTAAATTTTAATATTAAATATAATAAATAATTTAATTTTTTTAAATCTTAAAATAATAATAATATTAAAAAATAATATTTTAATAATATTTTATTATCTCAACTCAATTCAACTCAATTCATTTCAATATTTAAACGAGATCGATAGACGTTAAATGCATTAAAAGTAGATTAAAAATACGAAATAAGAGCGCAGATATTGTAGTTTACAAAATTATCATATGTTATAGTAACATAGTGTTCAAGATCATGGATATTATATAAAATTAAAAAAAAAAAACAACAAATCAAAGGTCCGAATTCATGTTGTCAAACTAGTCAAGAATGGGACAGTAAGAAGGCATCCTGCTATAATCCAACAAATGGATCAAAATAGTTACAATGGAAACTCGTACGTGGCTGTTAGAAATATACTGTAATCGTCTCTGTTGGCATATTTTGTTAGAAATCTCCTCTTCCACTGCAATATCGTAATAGTAATAGAAAAGTTTAATAAAATATTATTATAATATTATTTATTATTATTATTATTTTAAGATTTAAAAAAATTGAATTATTTATTATATTTTATTTAAAAATTTGAAAAAAATTATAATAATGATATAAGATGTGTTGAAAGTATTTCTATATCTAAACGGGACTTGAGCTGGTTTGGATTCTGAGATAAAATGAGATGGTTTTTTATTAAAGATAAAAATTAAAAAAAATATTATTAAAATATTATCTTTTAATATTATTATTATTTTAAAATTTTATATTAATTATATTTTGCCTAGAAAAAAATATAACCTTAGCTGGCATCCAAAGAACACGTGATTGTACTAACGCGTGTGCGCTAATGAATACTGTTGCGTATGTATTCATTGGAGTAGTAGTTTTGTGACAACACAATATGTATTTGGATTTTTGAAGAGGAGAGCCGGAGCTCCTTTCCCCTCTTAGGATGGCTAAAGGAAGAGCTCCTTCTCCCCCTTGGATTTTTAGAGAGAATCGAATGAGAGTTTATAGAAAGAATATTGCTACATCTACAATATCTATAAAAGAATTATATATAAATAATCTTACAAGTTAACATGAATTCATCTAATCCATTAGATTTACTTTATAATTAATCTAATGAATCAAGTAAATCACGTCAATTTATATGATTATTTTTATCTCATTCATTTGTGGTCAAATTATTTCCGGAAAACAAATCTCACATCATATGTTATCTTTAGTTTTTATTGCCATCTTTTGTTCCGTTAGCTTTATATGAATGCCTTCTGAACTGAGGATTAAGATATTTTAACCAAAAATGTTGGTTTAGTGAGAAGAAGATGAAGATGACTTTCTTTTGATTTGGTAGATAAAAGTTATAAAGTGAGGGACGAATTTGAGTGAAGAAAAAAATAGATAGGTAGTGAGAATTATGAGAGGTCGGGTCCGATAAAGAGATAAAGAACGTTTACCTTTCAAGGCGCATACGTTATCTTATTCTTATACGACTTTCCGACCCTTTTGTTATTTTCAAAAGTGGCTTTTCTAACCTGGTTTTTATATTTATAAATATATATATATATATATATTATTTTTCTTTTTTCCACTTAATGGCAATGTCACTTTAAGGGCCTCTTATCTAAATGGTTTTTGGAGGACTCTCTTTTAAAAAGAGAAATTTTTTTAATACACAAGTGTTTTCAAATAGTCTCAAGTATTTGAGATACATATTTTTTAAATATCACTCGAATATAAAATATTTTAAATTTTAAATTTTAAATTTTTATTTATAATCATTTCCTAATCATTAAAATTTATTTAAATCTATAAACAAAACAAAAAAATAATACAAATTTTCAAATAAATATAATATTAAAAAATTATTTAACCCAATAAAAGAAATTATTTCAAACTATTTCACTAATATTTACAGATATTTTGAGATATTGTGTATCCAAACGAGTCTAGGCTAGGTTTGGATAGAAAAAAGATTTCATTTCATTTCATCATTATAATTTTTTTAAATTATCACACAAAATAAAATAAATAATTTAATTTTTTTAAATCCCAAAATAATAATAATATTAAAAAATAATATTTTAACAATATTTTATTTAACTTTCAACTTTTATCTCAACTCACTATCTAAATCTTCACCATTCAAAACTTTAAGGATTCGTTTACATTCAAAACCCATCTCATCTCATCTCATCATTACACCTATTTCAAATTTTCACACAAAATATAATAAATAATTCAATTTTTTCAAATCTCAAAATTAACAATTTTCTCAAATTTTCACATAAAATATAATAAATAATTCAACTTTTATTTTACTATTCATAAATTATCTCAACTCATCTTAACTCATATCTGAATCTAAATCACTTAATATTTTTCCATTATTTTCCGTTTTTGTGTCTTTAAAAAAAGATGAAAATTGTCAATTTTCATTTTTTTTAAATATGTAGTAGCGTGAGGGAGAAGAAGAGGGGAGCAAAGAGTGTTGGCGGTGCATTGTAGCAAAGGGCCATATCGTGCGCCATGGCTTGGTTCATGAAGGTTTTTCTTCACCGGTTCTTCGATCTACTTTACGTCTCATTCGTGGTCGCTTCGTTCCCACGGCAACCTTAATTCGATTGATAGAAAAAGGAACAAAATTAATCCAATTGAAGAGCTTTCCTGTCCTATCTTTGCGTGATGGACCCTCTAGAGTCACCGCAGGGGCTCCGCTAGTGTATTTGATATGTGAATTTTTTTTTTCATTTTTTACATATATTTTTTACATATTTTTAAATATTTTAAAAAAATAAAAAAAAAATCACATCACTATTAAAAAATATTTTTCAATCAAGAGAAAAATAAAAATAAAAATAAAAATTCCAACGGGAGTCCAAGCAGAGCTCCCAACGGGAAGACTAGTATTATCCTAGCAGGATATTTGTCTGCAATATCCTTGTTGGATTAAGCTGATGTGGCGAACCTTAAAGGAATTCTAGTGTATTTTGTTTGGATAGAAAATATTTGGATAGAGCTCATTTGCATTTTCTATTTGTCCTCTGTTTGACTATTAGTGTATTTTATTTTTTTAATGTTTAAAAAGCTTACTATTAATAAATTTGTAATTTTTTTAAGCAGCTTAAAAATATATTTTTTAAAAAGAGGAATGGACTAACCGGCATACCTAATATTAAGTCTTGTCTTGTTTCATTTTATCATTACAATTTTTTCAAATTCTTATATAAAATATAATAAATAATTCAAAATTTTCAATTCTAAAAATAATAATAATATTTTATTCAACTTTCATTTAAAATTATTTTATCACATCTCACTATCCAAACTGCATCTAAGAGAGAGTTGGGCGACTAACTAGCATAATAATTTCTTTTAAGAAAATACTATAGACACAAAGAGATCCCACACACTGATGTGGCATAGTGTACCACGTCTCTCTCTTCTTCTTTTTTCCCTTCTTTTTTTCCTCCCGTGTGTTTCTCCCCTCCCCTCCTTCCCCTTTCCCTCTCTGCCACGAGCTGTCGTGCACGGGAGCTCCCATCCCCCAGCCGGACGGTGCCGCTTGGATCGTCAGTGGATTCTGCTCGCCCTGAGGTGGTCCCCGACCACCATGGCCGCCACGGGGAGGCTGAGGCAGGCGGAGGCAGAGAGCGAAAGGGGGAGGAGGGGAGGGGAGGGGAGGGGAGACGACGGCGGCTTCTGTCGCCCTGAGGTGGTCCCCGACCACTATGGTGGCAACGGAGAGGGCGGAGGCGGCATAGACGCATAGGAAGTGGGAGACGCACGGGAAGGGAGAAAAAAGAAAGAAGGAAAAAAAAAAAGTAGACGTGGTACACTAGTGTGTCACATTAGTGTGTGAAATCCCTTTGTATCTGTAGCAGCTCCATTTTCTTTAACATGTCAATCTTTAAAATAACATTAATCTATGAAGAAAAGATTTGTACCAGGAGGCTACGGTACAAAGTTCTTACAAAGAGATGACCGGTCTATATGCATTTTTTGGGCGGGAAATAGTGCTTAGCATGCAAAATTTAGAGGTTGTGTTTGGAAGATGAATCCAATTCAATTTATTTCAAACTAATTATTAATATGATCTATTATTTATTTAATTTTTAATAAAAACAAATTAAAACACATCTTAATAGAATCTATAAAATACTATTATTCATAACTCAATTCATTTTAACATCTCAGACATTGAGTTGTCAAGATCGATGCCATTGGAAGATATTAAGTGCTCTTGTCGATGCTTCCGGATAGAATGTTTTAAAAAATATTTTAAAATATTAAAAAAAAAAAAAAAAGGTGAGATTATACCAGTGGCACGTCCCACGAAAAAGAGTTGAGGGGCACATTAGAAAGGATACTAGAAAAATACCTCACGAATATAAATCGGGTAGCGATGGAGAAATACATTTGTTAGGTGTGCAACTGCCAACCCCATTCAAGAGATTCTTGCGGTTGTAGAAGAGTACTGAGAGATACCCTACCTTAAGGTCGTCCGAATGGTAACGTGAAGGGACAGAAAGTGACATGTAAGTCTCCTCGTTAGAAATTATATAGTATCTACTTCTTCAAACCCAACCACGATCCGGCTAGGACTAACAGTCTGGATTTCGGTCCGGAAATTCAAGTATATTCGAACCGGAATTCAAGTTTTTAAGCCTAGTCGAAATTTGGATGAATTCAAATTATTTTTTTAAAAAAACTTGAATTCGGGATTCAACCACTTTTTCTATTTTTGTAGATTAGAATTCACAAAATTTCATTTTAACATGTCAGCTTTGGCTGAAGATAAAGAGTTTTCCTACTGCATTTTTACAAATTCCTCATTCTAGAAATGCTGGAGATCACTGAGGTTCTGTTGATAGAAATTCTTCTTTGCAATGAGCCTTGTGAAGTGCACAAACAGAGAAACAGAGCACATCTACAAGTCTAAACAAGATAATAATTTTATATAATTACCGCCCTAGCCGGCCAACAAAAGGGCAAAAAGACACTCAATAAACTAATTAAAGACGATAAGATTAGTAACAATAACAATTAATTAGAGCATGATTATGCAAGTAAATAGATAGGTAAATGAAAATGCTAGGGACGAAAGCGTTTTTTCAGTCAGATCATTGATCTGAATTTTGTAGACAATTTCTTCAACCCCAGAGCTTGTTGAATCCAAATAATAATAAAAATAAAAATAAATCGGGTATCGGGTGTATCCAAATTTTATTATGTGAGTACCAATCCTAAAAAAAACTTGACCCAGATGAATAGTCTTACATCCTGCCCATTTGTACGTAGATGGTAACTAGTCAATAAATTTGTTTTTCAAGAGTGTTTTGCAATTTCAAAATTGTCACACACCATTTTTTTTTTTTAATTAAGAGAGGGGGTCGAATCTAAAATCTCTACTTTGAAAGTTTGGATGTTATGCCACCAAACCATATGTCTTTGACATTGTCACACACCAAACTTGAGTTGGCGAAATAAAGAAAAAAATATCATACTATTAACGTAAAGGTAACAACATTGACACCATATATTAATATATCTATCATATTCGTAATTAAAAAATAAATAATTAAATTAAATTACCAACCTTATTCTCAATGGCAATAGATGTTAAAATTAAAGAATATTATTTTGTAAGGAAAAAGTAAAAAGAACCAATAATGTCTGAGTGTGTATTTTATTTTCAACTGGGCAGAAAGCTCGAGAGCTAACGACAATTCGTCTGACCACGTGGAGCCCATAGAAAAACTGGCGGCTATTATTGACTAGGTTACAGTCTGGTGATAAGAGTGTAAAACCCCAACTCCAAGTTGATATGTTTTTTTGCATTTCATGCACGTGGATTCCACTTCCCTCCCAAGTCCTAATAAAGCTAATATCATACAAATCGAGTCAATTTTTAAGTCCAACTCAACAACTCCTTCCCATGCATTTTCTTTTTTCTCGTTATATTTATATACGCTAGGTAGCATTTATGTTAAGGGAAAATGACTTCATCCTGGAATTGAGAGAGAGAAAATTTTTATACAGTATTTCTACACCACGCAGTTGTTGAAAAAAATAAAAAATAAAACATAAAAACCTACGTTAACAGATGTATATATAAAACTACTAAATAGAAAAATTCTTGAGAGAATTAAGATATTTTAGAATCACATTTAACCTTTCGAGTTATATATATAGATAAATAATATTTGTAATCATACAGTGCACAAATACTGTACGATCTTTTTGAAAAAGTAAGTAAACATGAGATCTATATGAAAAAAAATTAATTTTTAAATAATAAACCACACTATTTTCAAAGCGATTGCATAATATTTATACACTCTACGACTATAAGTAATATTACTCATATATATATATAAAATAATAAAATATACATCTAGTCATGCAATAACTTCTATTAAAAAAAGAATAAATTTATTTATATATATGTTTGTTTATTGAACATTAAAATACACTGTCAGTCTAGAAGCTGACTACATTAGTCTACATAAATAAGTATTGGTATTATTAATTCTTTTTATGAATATAATGAATCCCATGATAGATTATGTGTACTTATATAGGAGAACTAAAAAACTCCCATTTGACCTAGATTGAAAATGTCGTGAATCCTTTGGCATAGAATTTTGGGTTTTATCGTTTATTTTTTAGTGCTTTTATTATCATATACTGACTTTAAGGTAGAGTTACTATTATTCTTATTCATTGACTAAAATTACTATAATACAAATCATATTCACTTATAACTTGGATTAAAATATTTTTTTACTATTTGAAAATATACAAAACTTTGCGTAAGTGAAAATAGATTTGTTTGTCTTATTATACTTAATGACACCTAAATTTTTTAAAGCTTTATATAAGAACACTGGTTAATTGTAAAATAGGTTGTAAATTAGTTGCAAAAGAATTATAGGTATATCATTACCAGTCTCAAAATATAATTATATATAGTACCGTGCACTCATTTTGAAAATAAAAATTTTATGTGCAATGACTTTTACGCGTTCTACCAATGTAATTGGCTGTGCTATTTTTTTAATATAAAATAACTGTTTTGGCTAATTACATTAATAGAATGCGTAAGGAGTACGTAAAAGTGACTGTATGTAAGAAATTTTGTTTAAAAAAAGTACATAAATATGAGACTCATATAAAGAAATAAATTTTTTAATGGTGGATCCCACTTTTTTTCAAAAGGTGTGCGCGGCGTTTGCACAACTCATAATTGTATTTAGCATCACTCATAATTTAAAAATAATAATTATGCAAGTAAGACATGCCACACACTAAAATTTACAAATTAAGGCGGTTTGTTGTGGTATATTAGATTATAAATTTTTTTTTTTTTTGTAAGGGAGATAACATATTATATACAACCATTTCAATTTATAAAATTTTATTATGTAATTCATTTTCATTTTGTGAATTTGGCAATTTTCCGTCTCACGGGAATCTTATTCCGAATTACTCATCATTCTATACCATACATTTTATATATTTTTTAAAAAATACATATTTTTTATTTTTACTAAACTAATTAAATTTTTCTACTCATTATTTATATATTACATACTTATTATGATAACAAATAAAAAAATTAAAAAAAATATATTATATGATGTATAGAATGATGAGTAAAATTTTCATTCGGAACAATAAGCAAAAATTACCATGCTCAAAGTAAGAAGAAAACATAATTTCATGGACACGCGCCCGTACAGAGCGCGTCAGGGTCATTTCACAGAGAAGATATAGATGAGGAATGACACGCACGCAAACACACCGTTCCTTAGTTTAGTTAAGGGAAGAGAGAGAAGGAAGCGAAGAAGCACGAAAACTCAGAAAATATAAATAAATGGAAAGAAAAGAGTTTCAGAGTCTCGCAGAAACCCCCCATTGCACCTTTCTACGTCTCCTTTTTCTCTTTTTTCCCATCTCTTTCCAAAGCTTAGGGTTCTCCAAATTTAGCACCTTTTATATATTTTTTTTAACGTAATGTACTATTTTCTTACGTATCCCACTTAGTTGCTGTTTTCACTGAATCTTAGCTCCTAAGTCTTGCTTAATTCCTCTTTAAAAATTCTTTCTCACTTCCTTTTGTTTGTGATCAATTTTCCATTTCCATTTTTGCCAACTGCTTCGTAGACTTCAGCTCTCTTCAGCATTTTCCAAAATCCCTGCTGCTTTGTAAGTTTTTTCTTTTATATTTGTAGATTTTGTCTGTTCGCTTTTTTATTTTTTTATTTTATTGTATGTTTAAATATGTACATATATGTGTGTTGTCTTTTAAATATATAGGCGTGTGTTTTTTGCTGAATTATGGGGGTTGTTTGTTTTTGCTTTTGGCGATATTGTCTGTGGGTGTTTTGGATTGCTGCGCTGTGATAACGTGTCAGTGACCGTGAGCTTAATTTTGCTTCTAGTTCGTTTTCAGATTCAAGGATGTCTTCTGTGATTGGTTTTGCAGGAAAAGAATGAATTGAGGAATGAGGTTGAGTATGGCATCAGTGAGTGGGAAGAGATCTGCTATGAAGTCCAAGGATTTGAAGATCTCTGCACTAGTTTTGGTGTGGTTCTTGTGGATCTGGGCGGCTCCTGTTTCGCGTGGAGAGACTAATCCAAGTGATGGTAAGGGTATTTCGATTTTGTTTCCTGGGTATTCGTCAGCATTATGATTCTTTTTGTCTGTTATCTGTTTGGTTGCTGAGAAATTGTTGCAAAAATGAATAGAAATCAAGATAAAATAGTATTTTTATGCCGACCTCGAGTCCTATGATTGTAAATTTTCACCTAGAATTTGGTCAAATAGCTCGGTCTAGCGCAGCTTATTCATGGTTTTTGTTTCTCAGGGGAATAATAGTTGTATTGAATAATTCCAAATTTAACTTTACTTCTTTCTTTCCCATGTTTTAATGGCTACCAAATAAAACCCTTTAGTTTATGTCATTTTGCTTTGAGTTTTCTGGAGATGGACCACCAGTCTGAACAAATTCTTAGCTGGAAATCTTTCATAATGGTAATGCTTAACCGTTTTTCAATCAAAGTTTTCCAGTGCCAATAAAGTATCTTGGTGTTGTAGCAACACAACTTCCACCTTCATTGGGCTTAGGACATTTAGGGTGGGTGGCTATTTAGTATGAGCATTCAGAACCACCCCTGTTAGAGATAATATCAAATTAAGAATGACTAACAAAGAACCCAATGATAAAGGCTCCCAGCTTATAAAGATACTCCAAAGGCGTTGATTTGGGACAAAATATGGTTAAAGATTCTGTGATGAAAGATTCTGTGAAAGAGATAAAGTTAGACGAAGGATTGAATAAAACAGGATTGAGCCTGGCATTGGATGAGGGCTCTGATACCATGAAAGAAGTTGAACTATCATAGAAACTGAAATGGAAAAGAGAGGAGGAGAATTAGGGAGAGATTTTTTTTTTTTTTAATAAGTAAATTAAGGAGAGATTTTATAGGCTAAATCTTTATTATTATCAATTGTGGTTGAATACAAAGTGTAGGCCTCTATTTATAGTGAAATTACATGGAGATGAGAATAAGGTAAATATCTTGATCTTGTTTTGGATAATCAAATATATTGATCATGATGAAAATATTATCTCTAACACCCTCAATAGAAAAAATGAAGAGAAAAGTGTCTGCAACACTGTTTTTTTATATTGTTTCTATCAATCAGAACTAACATTATCTAGTGTTAATTCCGTTGAATCAGTGGCTGCAATCAATAACCTATATGTTGCAATGGGCTCCCCTCTTCTTCCTGGATGGGTTGCTACTGGTGGAGACCCATGTGGTGAAGCTTGGCAAGGCGTGGTGTGTACGAATACAGACATAATGAGAATGTATGGAAACCCCTATTCTGACAATGTACATCCATTGATATTTTCTAACATTGTTAACTGTCAGCTCTAATATGGATATGTGGGTTACAGTGTTCTTAATGGCGCTAATTTGGGAGGAGAACTGGGCGGTAATTTAGGATTGTTTGCTTCTATTAAAGCAATGTAAGTCTCTCTCTCTCTCTCTCTCTCTCTCTCTCTCTCTCTCTCTCTCTCTCTCTCTCTCTCTCTCTCTCTGTGCGTCCCGCATGCACACACATTGTGGTAATGATATTTATAGTTGGGGATATATGGTAGACTTCATCATCTATTTCTTTCAGTTTATTTATTGCTTTTTCATATTGTGCCTGATTCTGCAGTAGGAGTTCCTTGAATTACTTGATAGACAAGTTCTAGTGGTTGAGAGTTTAATTATTTTATAAATAATACTTGTAACATGCCTTTCATCAATAAATGCAAAGCTGGGTGTGTCATTTGTAGATCTGCTTTCTTATTCTTCATTGCTTGTTGGAGTATCCTGATTAGGGCTAAGCCAAGTTCGAGCGAGTAGTGCCTAGTCAAACATGGCTCGATTATTAAAAAGTCAGGCTCGAGCTCGACTTGAACTTGAATTGAGTTTTTTGGATGTCTGAACTCGACTTGAACAAGATATTCTCATATCCAAACTCGATAAAATAACAAAATATTTTACTCGTACTTATCAAAAAAAATATTTTACGTACATTTTACAATTAGAATCCCTAGGGATGGGCTCAAGTGGTAAAGACTTTGGTCTTGGTGGTATGCTCCCTCCAAGTGTAAGGTTTGAATCCTCTTGGGTGGAAACAATTCCTTGGAGCTATCGGACTAGGGGATTTTCCCCTTGAATTCCCTGAGGCGCACTTGCGGAAAACTCCTCACCGAGGGCTTGTGCACCCCCAAGATTAGTTGAGACGCTGTTCTCGGACACCCAGTGCCAATCCAAAAAAAAAAAATACAATTAGATACAAATTTATTCTCACAATTACAATTATTGACAAATACAATTAAATGGCTACAACACCATATGACTATTTGGCTCTTTTCCAACTCTAATCAATTATACTTGTTACTTGTAGAAAGTATCAGTATATTCATAACATTTACGTAATCATACTCATTAAATAGTGAATTACATATACACATATTCATCGTAAGTACTACATATTCATATATAGGGAACTATATACATATATATCATTATGTATTTTTATATATTAATATATGTGTGTGTGTGTGTTAATATATGAGCAAGCTAACGAGTCGAGATGAGCTTGATATGAGCATGCTTGCGAACTTTAATCAAGTCAGATGAGTTTTATACTAGTTTGTATAATTTAATAATCGAGTCTAATTTTTTGTTTGTGAACAACCTATTTAATAATCGAATCGAGTTGAGTTTGAGTTTAATCAAGCCGAATTCGAGCTGCCTATCGGTTAGCATTGTTTATTAACAGCCCTAATCCCGATGCCTGATTTTGAATGTTCTGTCAGTTTCATTTATCAAGCTGGCTGATGTGCTCCCTATACATGCAAATTAGATATAAGAAGGGAAAGACAAGTCAGGAATCCAGTCTTTACGTTTATGTTATGGGATCTTATGGGTATTAGGCAGTCATCTTTCTTTTTGATACATTTGTGGGGGTCATATCCTTACTTTTTTTTTTTCCTTTGCAGAGATCTAAGCAACAACCACATTGGGGGCAGCATTCCGACCACGTTGCCATCTACGATGCAAAACTTGTATGCATTAGTCTTTAGCCAAATTAAAATTTCATTTCTGTAAATATTATATCTGCCTGAGTATGCATCTGTTCTGCATTCCAATGCAAAAGATATAATAATCTTTACTCCTTGGCAGTTTTCTTTCAGCTAACCAGTTCAGTGGAAGCATCCCGAGTTCTTTATCCTCTTTAACTCAACTGACAGCCATGTAATTTTTTCCCTTGTCTACTTTTCTGTTTTGCTGGTTCTTACTAGAAGTCATCCCAATTTTCATAAGCCTATTTGTTTTTTGCCTTTTCAGGTCTCTTAATGACAATCATTTATCTGGAGAAATACCGGATGCCTTTCAATCTCTGACAGGGTTGATCAATCTGTAGGATCTCATTTATATCTGGCAACCTGCTCATGTCTAGATTAACTTTATAGGCTATTTATAGTTGATGGAGTCACTTATCTTTGTGCAGAGATTTGTCCAGTAACAATTTGAGTGGGGAACTCCCTCCTTCTTTTGAAAATTTGTCTACTCTGACCACCCTGTAAGTATTTTGTCTTGGTAAGGCTGTTTAGATCTGCTTTATCTCTAAGTATAGTGCTAACTTCGTAGTTGTCAGACGCTTGCAGAACAATCAGCTTTCTGGGACCCTTGATGTTTTACAAGATCTGCCTCTGAGAGATTTGTATTCTTCTCAACAATGCTTTAATTAGAAGAAATCTCATTTTCTTATGTTTTTAATTTGAGAATCATGCACAGAGGTTTTATAAATTTGTAGGATAATGTTGCCTTATCACGCTTCAATTGCTTATACTTGTTTTTTTCCCTAATGAAAACTGTCTTGTTTAACAGGAATATTGAGAATAACCAGTTCTCTGGACCAATACCTGAGAAGTTGCTAAGCATCCCATACTTCAGGTGAGAACCCCGAGCCTTCAATTAATTGGTTTATTTCCATTTGAAATATGACTATCAAATATATGACCTGTGTTGGAAAAGAGATATATTTCAATAATTGAAGTGCATTCCACCAATTTAGAATTTTTCTGAAACGAAGATTCTTTCTTGACCTTTACAGGAAGAGTTTCTTAAGACTCAACAGCTTAGAAATAGCTATAGATAGATAAAAGAAATTGATGTAGCGCATTCCATGTTTTTCTGATTTCTGCTGTCATTGGCAAAAAAAATGACCAATGTTAGCTCCCTTTAAACTAGCAGGTCTGGAAACCTTATTGGATAAACTAATGAGCTACCTTTAGATTTGGGGCTCTTTTTCTTGGCACAATAGCTGGGGATAATTAGACAAAATATAATTTCTTCCTGTCTTGCAAATTTTTGTTTCACATGGGTTTCCATGCAGCAGGCCCACAACGTCAACGTATCTACCATTCATGTTTCTGAGCAGCTTTAAGAACAATCAATGTTGTGATGTATACCTCTACAATAACATTATACTTACCGATGACTGTACTTTTGCTACCACAGCTGCAGCTGTCAACTTTCATTTTATTTGCTTGCTGTTTATGCATCTGTCTTGCTTTGATTTAATTCTGCATTATGTTGTTGTCAACAAAAGAGCAAACAGCATTCCACGTAGTTATGCTTGTTAGTTTGCTGTTTTACTAATACTTTGGTAATTGCTATGCAGGAAAGATGGAAACCCATTCAATACTACCACTCCTCCACTAATAACTCCACCTACATCCCCATTAAAACCTCCACCAGTGGGTCCAGCACCTCCATTTTTTAAGGGACTATCTCCTGAACGTACGCCTGCGAAACAGGCTGATGGACCATCTGCAACAGGGGAATCGAATTCTGAAAAAACGAAGAAAGTTTGGACCACTAAGCGGGTGGTTGGAATATCAATTGCGGCGGTATTTTTTCTGGTGATTCTGGCCCTGGGACTTGCACTCCTTATCCCATGGTTTAGCAGACGAAGGGAGGAGGACAGATTTTCCAGGCTACATCAAATAGGTGCATATGAAACTGAGAGGCAGAATCCTAGAGACAATGGATCTTTATCTCCACCAAACAATGAGAAAGGTAAAAAAGTATTTCTGATTTCCCAATCAATTTACTATTAAGTTATCCGGTGCCTAATCATAATGTTTATTCCATTAATTTTTTTATGCATGGCTGGATTTTTGAACAGTTCAAAAGGGGGCAATTGTGAGGCCAAAGGAGGACCATCAGGCAGAGAATAGAAGAGTAGAAGTGATTGCAAAATCAGAGGATGAGAAAGAGAGAAACGTGCAGAGATGGGGTACACTACCGAAGGAGAACCATGCGATAGACATGAGTACATTTGATATGCAACTGATGCATCTTACCCCTTCCCCTCCCCCTCCCCCTCCCCCTCCCCCTCCTCCACCTCCTGTTGAAAAGGTCATTGCAGCGCCAAAATTGCCTGCCGAAGTGACTACAGTGAAGCTTCCCCCCAAAACTCTATATCCCCCCACTCGTGCGAAGTCTTTCACAATTGCATCCCTTCAGCAATATACAAACAGCTTCTCACAAGAAAATCTTATAGGAGAAGGAATGTTGGGGACTGTTTATAGGGCACAGCTTCCTGATGGGAAGGTTCTATCTATAACTATGATTTCATTAATTTATAGCAACTACTTTGTTGTGGATTAATGACTGGAACGTATCCTGGGCTCTCATTACTTTAAGCATTTTTTGCTCCTTTTTCTTCTAGCAATTTGACTATTCTCAATATTCTTCTTGTACGCTCTTTTCCTTTTATTAAATGTATAGGTTTTTATCTTTGTAGCCTCCAAGTACTCGTATTACTGACTAAAAGCTAAATATGAGATATAACTGGGCTTGTATTGGAATTGAAAACATAGAAGAGGAATGGGAACACTAGTTTAGTAATATTCATGCTACAACATCATCTCAAATAACCGTCCAGGAAGTAGTGAGAAAGTCATTTGATTCATTTCTGTTACCACATCATCAATTGCTGTCTTGATGTTCCCTGATTCTTAAAATCGTGCACAGTATGAAATGTATGAAAATTGTTTTGGAAACATGACTAGTTCTTAGTCGCCTCTGGTATTGTACTTGTAGGATGATGTTAGGGGTTTGTTTCTCGTTTACTTGGTTGCTTTACTGGTACTCTTTCAGGATACACATTATTTTCACAATAATAAATTATCTCACTTTTCTAGTAATAATTACATTCTGTGCCCCACACAATTGCTCACATCTTTATGTATTTGCATTAAAACAGCTTGCTATATAGAAGTTAATGCTGAATGATAGTCAATCCCCTTTATTAGGATTTCATGTTTATCGTCAGAAATAAAATAAATCCTTACCATGCCAAATTTGACTATCATCCTATTCAGTGACTGTTTTTCTATTTTACCGTGGATTCTGCTGTTTCGACTTCTTGTTCAACATAAATATGATTAAATCATCAAAGGATTATTGTATCATAAAAACTTTTTGTATTTATAAGCTTTTTGTATCCATTATGGAGGTAGTCAATCTAATATGTTCTGAATTGTCTCTCTCACTCTTATGTGCTGCAATTGTTTTATGTTTTGTTTAGAATGGCTTCTGATACTTACATTTGATCTTTTTGGATTCTTTTGTAGCTACTTGCAGTCAAGAAACTGGATAAGAGAGCTTCCGGTCAGAAGGACGATGAGTTTCTTGAACTGGTAAACAACATTGATAGAATCCAACATGCCAATGTTGTTGAACTTATCGGTTACTGTGTCGAGCATGGTCAAAGGCTTCTGATCTATGAGTATTGCAGTAATGGGACACTGCAAGATACACTACACTCAGATGATGAACTTAAAAAGAAACTGTCATGGAATGCCCGCATTCGGATGGCACTTGGAGCTGCAAGAGCCTTAGAGTAAGTCAAATAACCATTGAGATGATAGTTTGTGATCCAACTTGTTAACTTCGCTACTAATAATGGGTTTAAAACATACATCTTCAAATTGTGGCCAGATGTAACAGATTGAGTAATCTGTATGTCTTAAAAGTGAATGCAGTACTGTTTGGACCCAGACATGATACTATCGATTGGGAGATGACTCAAGATATTAACATTAATTAACTATGCAGTGGTTCGGAATTTTCAGCTAATTTTTCTGAAATGATGAACAAAAATATATTGAGTAAATAGCAGATATAAAATAATAAGTGGATATGAACATATCATCATGGACAATAACCCCTATATCACATTAAGAGGTCATGAGTTTGGTTCATCTCTTGGGTCGAAAGGTGGGATCAAGTGTGAATGCAATATAATGGTTTTACATCAGTTGAGCAAAGGAAACTTTACTAGTACTGTTCTCAGATCTCTAATTAATCTATAAACTAGTCAACATACAATTGAATAAGCGAATATGGGCAGGAGAGTTATCCTTGTTCTGTTGTGGCATAAATATTTAAAAAGAGTCATGCCCTGTTTCTAGTACTGATTTCGTTGTGTTGTGTTGTGTTCTGTGTGAAGGTATTTGCATGAGGTCTGTCAGCCTCCTGTCATACACAGGAATTTTAGGTCTGGAAACGTTCTTCTTGATGATGATCTTTTGGTGCATGTATCTGATTGTGGTCTGGCTCCATTAATAGCATCAGGCTCTGTAAGTCAGGTAAGTGATAATCCTCATAGATAGAGAGGTTTCTTGCTTCTATGGATATAGGGGAGTAACCATTATTTCTTTTAGAAATTGTGGAAAGCCTATTTTCTGAGTTTATTGTTGGATTGGCGCACAATTAATGATTATTATCACCATTGCTGCCACCATAACTATCTAAAGTTACTTAATTTCAGCTATCAGGAAGTCTGTTAACAACTTATGGTTATGGAGCTCCAGAATTTGAGTCTGGAATTTATACTGAGCAAAGTGATATTTACAGCTTTGGAGTGGTTATGTTGGAACTTTTAACTGGTCGGGTGTCCTATGACAGGTACAAATCATGAAAAAATTGTTCTTTAAGATTTGCTTGTGCTTTTTTTATGCAGTGAAGATTTTATCTTCCTCAACTTTTGGACAGGTCACGGACTCGTGGGGAGCAATATCTGGTGAGATGGGCAATACCCCAGCTTCATGACATTGATGCCTTATCAAGGATGGTTGATCCTGCTCTCAATGGAGAATACCCAGCCAAATCTCTGTCAAACTTTGCAGACATTATTGCTCGTTGTGTTCGGGTGAGCAATGTTGTTGATTTCTAGGATTTTGAGTAAGACCGATTTCGTCCATAATGGGGGGACTCCTCTGGGTCCTGACCATCCTTTTGTGGGTACACTTGGGTCAATGCATAAATGCTTCAAAAAGCTTGAGTGACAAATATTATCATATACAACCAAATTTTCTCTCTCGGATTCAGGATGGAACCAGAATTTCTAAGACAACCAGAATTTCATATTAGAGGGGCCAAAGTATGAATGAGAAAATAAGATTTCTTATAGAAGCAAGTGGGCTTAGGTTAATTTTTACGAGTCAAACCTGCACACCCACACACACATATTTGTTAAGAGTCCTCCCCTAGTTCGGTTTCTGCTTAGATTGATTATGCTCTTCTATCCAACTGATTTCCTAAACTGAAGCATAATTTGCAGTCTCAGCCAGAATTCAGGCCACCAATGTCTGAAGTTGTCCAAGACTTACTGGACATGATAAGGAAGGAGTCAAACGGCAGTGGATCAAATGGAGACTGAGTTAGATTAAGGAATGCAGTAGCGACTTCAGCTTATGAACGAAGAAGTTGCAGAAATTACTCTGCAGGATGACAACCCAAGAAGACAAGTCTACCCTGAACAGGCTGCGGATGAATGCGTGGGCTAACACACCCAAAACTGTTACCTAGGAGTCTTCCTGTCAGCCGCAGAACTTTTTGGTCTTGAAGAGTCCAATTCTTATGGTCCATTATTCTTGATCATTCTATTGTTTATGAAACAAAACATAGATGTGTGTACCCCATAAATGTGCTAACTAATTGTTTCATAGCTTTTTTTATAATGAAATTTTTTTCTTCCTGTTGTATCCTTTTGAGTTGTGATTCAAGTTACTTGTCCATTTATAGAAATGAGAGATGCCGTCTATTTCTTAGCATTAGCAGAGCCTTGCTTACTGATTGCATCCATTTAATGTGGTTTTATATGTCAACATTTCACTTAAACTGTCACATCAGAACATATAATTAGAGATGACACAATCTAGGTGAAGAGTAGTATTGCTCTTTAAAATTTCGACAAGAATCCGGATTCAATTTGCTTAAGGTTTGACTCATAGAGCTGGTGAACCAATTGTCTTAAAGAATAAATTGTATTCATTTTTGGGAATAGATAGCACGATCAAAGGTCCGTTTGTATCTTGTATGGGAGACAGCATGTGTTATGATCTTAATGGTTAAAAGTTTAACCCAATTAGTATCCAATTGTCTTAAAATTTTTGGATCAATGGTTTGGTCTTTAACAATTGGTATTAGAGTAGGGATCACGCCATGGAGGAGGCGACCTATATGCTAAATTAAAATGCTTTGGTATTATGTATGAGTAGGGGTGTAACCGGTCCGGTTTTGGATAAAATTCAGGACTGAACCGGTATGTACCGGTTTTGTATTTTTCAAAACCGATTACGCACCAGTTATCCTCCTAAACCGGTATTTCCGGTTTCCGGTCCGGTCCGGTCCGGTTTTTCGGTTTTTTTAAAATGTAAGTTTCACAATTTGTTATTAAAATTTGTTTATGAAAAAAAAATTGATTTAAAAACAATTGTTTTATACTTTTATTAATATATTAGATTATATAATAGTATTAATATTAGACTATTGGTATAGTTATAAGTTATATATTAGTATTAGTTATAAACTTTTAGTGATTTAATATTAACATTTTATGTAATAATTTATAAATTATAACAAGAAATTACTTCATATATGAATATATATAATTATATATAAAAATTTCACATAAAAATTTATAATTATACATTATATATAAAACTTATATATATTAATTTTTAATATATATAAAATATTTTGTATAAAACTTATATATAAAAATATTATTTTTTATTTTTTTTAATCAACCGGTCCGGTCCGGTCCAAAAAATCCTGAAACTGGAACCGGACTGGAACCGGCCGGTTTTTAGATTTTAAAAACCGGTTCCGGACCGGGCCGGTTTTCCGATTTGAATTTACACCCCTATGTATGAGCATAGTGTTAAGTCATTGAATATTGATAGATGAGTAAAGTCGTCAAAAGGGAAAGGGCTACCATCGAGTCAACGTCAATAGAGAGGGCTGCCATAGACGTCGGATTCGGAATTATGGTAGAATGTTGTGATTATGAGGGTTAAAAGTTTATTAAATTAATATCCAGTAGTCCTACGGCTTTTTGGATCAATGGTTGGATCTTTAACAATTGATATAAGAGCAGAGACCACGTCACGAGTACAAGTCACGGAGTGGGCGACCTATAGCTAGATAAAAATGCCTTGGTATCTTTAACCCTTAGGATCATAACATTCTACCATGCTTACTTCCAAATCATGGAAATATGAGTTCAAGGAAAGTCCACCGACTCAGTAAGCAGTAAAATTATACTAGTGTGTAGAATATGAATCAGTTATAAAATGTAGAGATTTCTCATTTCTTGTAAAATAACAAAACTGAATTTTCATGTAACAAAATAGTTAGAAAATATCTTTGACATAAACATAACTGAAACATCATAATAGAAACAAATGTTGTGTTTACCTCTGGTTGCATCTTGATGGCCAATCGAGCGGAATGGAAAGTGAAATTTTCCCCTATTAAACCCGATGAGTCGAGTGTGCACTTAGGAAAGACCCAGTAGAGAACCACTTTGTCTTCAAAGTGGGTGCACTCATAAACAAAAATAAAAATAATAGAAACCACAATTTGACACCTATGGTAAGATTAGAACATAAGCAAAAATATAATGTTATGCTATAGGATTTTTCAGATACAATATAATAATAGATAGTGTATTGAATATTTATTATCGTATAATCACATAAAAAATTCAAAAGTCATTCGTATTTTTTGCCATAAAGAAATAGAGTAACAAAAATTCTCATGTCTATATCAATCATGACAAAACTCTCGTTTCAATGTTTAGGCACATAGAATAGTATAAAAAATAACTGAGGTAGTTATTCATAGCAAAATATGTAAGTTTTCATAGCAACATATGCAAGTTTTTTCTAAAATCAACCTCAGTTTGTCTAGCATAGGAGCATCACTTACCTTACTTTTGCAATAAACTACATAAGCTTTGAACTCGAATAGTTCGATGTGACAACCTCTATCAAGAGTTATCACTAACATATTAATAATCATACCACCATAGAATAAACTCAAATAACGTAACTCTATAGTTGGGATCACGGCTCAATAAGAAACGACTCGTGAGTCCACAAATAGCACATTCAACATTTGGTGCCTCAAGGCCAAAGTACAAAGTGCCCCAAGAATACAACTCCATCAATGGTCAACCCAACCTCCTTGAATTTGCTTAAAACTCATTATAACCTCGTACCAAAGTTCACATTCCTAAACCTGGCATTTTAGAATACCAACCAGCATTTTACAACCCATTTACGCTACCTCCCGAAACAAGAGACTAAAGGGAGAGAAAAAACAAAGTTGGAGAGGGAGAGCGAGACACGGATGGAGTGAGAGAAAAGCATACCGATGAGGTGTGGCCGTGGTGTGTAGCTGCGGTTGGGAGAGAGTGCAGGGTGCATACAGAGGGTTGTTTTGGAACCTTTTTCCTGCTAGCTGGGTTTAGAACATTCTTGGGTCTAGGCTTCTAATGGGCCGGCTCATGACAAGTGTGGTGTTGCTTAAATGAATTTTTAAAAGAATCATTTAAGCAACACGAATTAAAAGAATCCTATAGGCTGCTTTAGGATTAAAAAAAAAAGTTTGGATTTAGATTGGATTTCAAATCAATAAACTTCAAATGCCATGATTTCAGATTTCTTCCATTTTGATATTGTTATAAAAGGTGTCAACCATTTAGAGCAAAGCATGTGAGCACATAGCTGCACATGTGGAATGACTCGAGTAATGGCTTGTTTATAGGAAACATAGAAACTCATTCTATTCTGTTATGCTTTAGTCTATAAATAGAAGTCTTCATGTGTACTTGAAATTCAATTGCATTCAATACATAAAAATACAAGAGAGAAATAGAGAGAACAATCTGTGCAAGGCTCCAAGAAGTGAGGTGTGTATGAGAGAGTGTTCTTGTAATCTCAAGGCTTGTATTCTTATCATCAATCAATAAAAGTCTCTTGACTGTTGCTGCCGTGGACGTAAATCACTAGGATCGAACCATATAAAATTTATGTGTTCTTTACATTTCTTTTATGTGCTGTTTATAAGTTCTTTATAATTTCTTTACAAATCTTGGTATCTGAGTTGGAGACATTAAGGGCAGGTTTGGGGATGGGATGAGACACAAAATTTTCATCTCATCTCATCTCATCATTACACCTTTTTCAAATTCCCATATAAAATATAATAAACAATTCAACTTTTTCAAATCTCAATTCACCTTTTTCAAATCCCAATACAATAATAATATTAAAACATAATATTTTAAACTCTCAAACAAAACACAAAATTCTCATCTCACCCCCCAAACCTGCCCTAACTCAGCAAGTAACTCAGAATTACAACAAGTGGTATCAAGAGTTGAGGTTGAGATGGGAAATGCCAAGTTTGATGTAGAGAAGTTCAATGGAAAAAATGACTTTGAGTTATGGAGGATCAAGATGAGAGCTCTTCTAGTTCAGTAGGACATTCAGGATGCACTTCTTGGTGAAAAGAACATGAGTTCTTTGTCTGAAAAAGTAAAAACTGAGATATTGCAGAAGGCCCACAACACTCTAATTTTTTCTCTTGGTGACAAAGTCTTGAGAGAGGTTGCCAAGGAAGAAACAACTGCAGGGGTTTGGCTAAAGTTAGAAAGCTTCTATATGACCAAATCCTTAGCAAATCGACTCCATAAGAAGACCAAGCTTTACCCCTTTAAAATGACCCCAGGTATGTCTATGGAAGAACATCTTGATGAGTTTAACAAGATCATCTTGGATCTTGCAAACATAGACATTAAAATTGATGATGAGGATCAAGGTATTCTGCTATTAAGTTCTTTAGACACCTCATATACAAATCTCAAAGAGACTATAATGTATGGTAGAGAAAGCTTGACCTTAGATGAAGTACAGTCTATCTTGCACTCAAGAGAATTGCAAAATAAGGCTGACACAAAAACAGAAACTGGGGAAGGTTTGACAGTAAGGGGTAGAGCAGAAAAACAAAGTCACAAGGGAAGGAATAACAAATCAAGGTCAAAATTAAAAGGGAAACAACTCAAGTGTTTTGTATGCCACAAAGAAGGGCATTTTAAAAGAGACTGCCTTGAGAGGAAACAAAATTCTGGAAACAAACCTAAGGGAGAAGGAAATGCTGATGTTGTATTAGATGGATATGACAGTGCTGAAGTGTTGAATGTCTCTGAGGTAGATTCTGGCAAGGAATGGATCTTAGACTCAAGGTGCTCATTTCACATGTGCCCCTCGAAATCATGGTTTGAAACTTTCACTGAAATAGATGGAGGAAAGGTGATCCTTGGAAACAACAAGACCTGTAAGATTCTAGGAATAGGGTCAGTCAAATTAAAGCTACATGATGGTATGGAGAGGCTACTGAAAGAAGTAAGGTACATACTAGAGTTAAAGAGAAATCTAATTTCTCTTGGGATGCTTGATCATTCTGACTGCATTTTCAAGTCAGAATCAGGGGTATTAAAGGTCACGAGGGGATCTTTAATAATAATGAAAGGCATCGTAAAAAATGGCCTCTATACACTAATAGGGAAAACAATACGTGGGGAGGCATCATCTGTTCATATAAAAAAGGATGATCTGGCTGCACTGTGGCATAGGAGACTGGGGCATGTCAGTGAAATGGGTCTTCAAGAGCTTCAGAAGCAAGGCTTGTTAGGTGAGAAAAAATTTGGAGAACTACCATTTTGTGAAGACTGCATACTTGGAAAATCCACAAGGACCAGTTTCAAGTCTGCAGTCCATCACACCAAACATGTTCTGGACTATATCCATTCAGACTTGTGGGGACTTGCAAGGGTCAGTTCTCATGGTGGAGGAAACTATTTTTTATCCATCATAGATGACTACTCGAGAAAGGTATGGATTTATATTCTTAAAAACAAAAGTGATACATTTGTTAAGTTTAAGGAATGGAAAGCTTTAGTTGAAAACTAGGTGGGAAGGAAGGTGAAAAAACTCAGACTGATAATGGACTAGAGTTCTTATCAAAAGAGTTTAACACTTTCTGTCAAAAGGAGGGGCTGGCTAGGCACAAAACAGTGAGAGAGACCCCTCAACAAGTGGTCTAGTTGAAAGAATGAGCAGGACCATTTTGGAGAGGGTAAGGTGTCTGCTATCAAACTCAGGCCTGCCAAAATCATTTGGGCAGAAGCTGCTGCTACAGCAATATATTTGATAAATAGAAGTCCCTCAACAGCAATTGGTTTCAAGACCCCTCAAGAAATGTGGTCAGGAAAACCCTCAAGGTGTGACTACTTGAGAGTATTTGGTTGTGTTGCCTATGCTCATTCAAGAACAGACAAGCTTGAACCTTGAGCACTCAAGTGCATCTTTGTGGGGTATCCAGAAGGGGTCAAAGGCTACAAATTGTGGGTCGATGAACCCGGGAAACAGAAGTGTATGATTAGTAGGGATGTGACTTTCAATGAACAACAAATGGCTCGAGCACCAAAAGAAACAACTTAGATAACACAAAACCTTGTTTCTGACAGCATGCAACTTGAGGTGGAGCAAGAAACCACACTAGTTCAGCTGGATGATCAAGTTGGAAAAATTGAAGAATCAAGCTCAGATGACAGAAATCAAGGTGGAGTAAATTCTTATAACCTGGTAAGAGACATGCAAAAGAGAGTCATCAAGCCACCTCAGAGATATGGCCATGCTGAGTTGACTGCATTTGCTTTGACAGTTGCTGAAGAGGTAGTGGAATTAGATCCAAGATCCTATCAAGAAGCCATGGAAAGTAAGGAGGCTGATAAATGGTTACTTGCAATGTAAGAGGAAATGGAGTCTCTGAACAAAAATAAAACATGGGTACTAGTTACTAAACCAGAGAAGCAAAAATTGATAGGGTCCAAGTGGATTTATAAGAGAAAGGAAGGGATACCAGGGGTAGAGGGTCCAAGGTATAAAGCAAGAGTGGTAGCAAAGGGGTTTACACAGAGAGAGGGGGTTGATTACAATGAAATCTTTTCTCCAGTTGTAACACCCCGTATTTCAGTGTATTTTTACTGAAGGATTATTTTTGATTGTTCAAAAATTTATCCTCTTATTTTAAAATTGGTTGAATTTTTAGTAAGTTTATTTCTATGATTTTAATTTAGTGAAAATTAATTTTATGTGCTTTCTAAATATTTATTTATTGTTATGCATTTAAATTGCTTTTAATATTTAAATTAATTACTGTGGGATTTAATTATTTCAATTTGACTTTACCATTACGTTTAAATTATTTTATTTAACTTGTGGTTTTAAAATCGTCTCCGTTGGATCTTTTTTGTGACCCAAGTTATGAGGATTGGACCTCATTTCTTTTCCCTCTTTTTTTTCTTTCCTTCCTTTTTCTTTTCTTTCTTTTCTTTTCTTCCTTATTTTCCTCTCCTTCCCGCGCGATCTCTCTCTCTCCTCTCCTCCGCCCGTTTCCTTCGTCTCCTCCCAGCGCCGCCGTCGCGCCGCCGTGCGCGACACCGCCCAGCCGACCAGCTCCCCCTCCCTCCGGCGACCTCACCTCCCAAATCTCAGCCCCTACCTCGCCCCCGGTAGCCCACACGCCCCCCACGAAGCCGCGGGCCACCTTCACGCCAGCGCCGCCGTGAGCCGGCGGTGGCCCTCACCGCCCAGCCCATTAGCTTCCCCAGCCGCCGGCGACCTCACCCCACCAACCTCACCTCCATCCGTGCCGCCGTTAACCACCAGTAGCTCTTCGAAGCCGCGGCACTCCTTCCGCCGTTGCGCCGCCGTCGCACCACCATTGGCCACCATCTTCCTACCACTTCATCCCCGACCTCTTGGCAACCCATTGGACCCAACCTCACCTCCGATCCGTCACCGGTGAAGCTCCACCATCTACATTTCCGATTTGGGCATTTTGGTCTTCTACCGCCCATTCCGCCGCCACCCACGGCAAACCACCGCCACCATTGGCTTCACCGACCTCCCTAGGCCCTACCCTATCAATCTTGGGTCTTCGTTTGTCCTCGTTGAAAAGTTGGTAATTGTGACCCACGGCCACAGTGTATTTTACACTGTGGTGTTGCTCAGAAATCACCACTTGCAACTTCGAGATCCTCCGGAAATTATTATATTGTACTGTAAGTATTTTCCTTAAAGAACTTTCGTGATTTAAATATATTTTTGCACTAACGCATATTATCTGTGAATTGAGTTGTTTTGCCGGACTGAGTCCGAGGAGTTTCGGGGGTTGGATGGATTGTGGACGGAGTTGTGTTTGTTTGCATTGTGAATTGTGGTTGTTGGTTATGACTTGTTCACGTACATCGCGTATTGCATGCATGATCATGTTTGTAAAGAAAACTGGGTTTTCGTGTATTGCATACATGTTTATGTATTTATTGGATTTGGATTTTCATGTGAGTAAAAGGAAAAGAGACTGTAGGGATGGTGGTAAGCAGGGATGGTGGTTGTGTCCCGCCTGTGATTCCCGCCTACAGTGCTCTGTTAAGTATTTATTGTGTGTAAAGGAACTGTAGGGATGGTGGTAAGCAGGGATGGTGGTAGAGTCCCGCCTGTGATTCCCGCCTACGGTGCACGCGTTAGGGATGGTGGTAAGCAGGGATGGTGGTTGTGTCCCGCCTGTGATTCCCGCCTACGGTGCACGCGGTAGGGATGGTGGTAAGCAGGGACGGTGGTAGAGTCCCGCCTGCGATTCCCGCCTACAGTGTCCGATAACTGGATTGTTTGTGTGAATCATTTTATGGGAAAATGTGTTACGGATATTTTGGGCCAAAATGGGATTTTTGGCGTGTGTTGGAAATAATCATTTTTCTGGGAAAAAATGGTATTTTATGGTTAACTGTATTTTGCTATGTTGTTGGTTGCATTAATGTATTTTTATCCCGAGAGTTGTTTGGTTTATACTTACCTGTGGTACCATTTTATGGTATCGCAGATTTTGATGCAGATGATGATGACGAGCCTTAGCTTGGCTCCGTTGGAGGAGTGATCTGGGATTGCTCCTGTTTAGTGAGTTATGTGTTTTTATCAGTTTATGTATTCATCTTTTGTATTATATTTGGGATGACTGTATAATTTTTTTAAAGATAAATTGTTTTAAATATTTGTATTTAAATTCTGGTACTTAGTTGACTATCCGCTGCGTTATTATATTTGTACACTGTTGCATGTACACACACTGGCACTTCGTTGGGATGTGTGACCGTGTTGTCACCATCCTGGCGTCTCGATCCCTGTGTATTTATATAAGGGGGATTGGGGGCGCCACAGGTGGTATCAGAGCAGTTCGGCTCTGGGTAAAACCACATGTCCCATAGGTGTAGTACCAGAAAATTTTAAAATTTGATTTGAAATTGTTTTGTTGGGAGTACATTATTTTAATTTAATTTATTTATTTTAATTGTACGTTAATTGTTTGTTATTTATCTTATTTTTGTTATTTTAGTTTATTTAGTTATTTTATTATATGGCAGGCAATTTTTCTTGTTTTAATTATTTTCTTGTGTACTATTTCATTTGTTTTATTCCTTTTATCTTATGATATTTTATTTTGTTGGTTTTATTTTATTTTATTTTATGTGATATGGTTGTATTTTAATTTATTTTACTATAATTATATTTTTTTAGTTTGTTTTAAGCTGATAGTGGGGTTAAGGGTTACGCTATGGCAGGAAAATGGTACGACCAAGAAGGCAAGCTAATGAGCCCGAGGATGAATTACCGAGGGGTGATGGAAATTATGCCATGGCGAGGGCGTTGAATAGGATGACGGAGTTTCTTCAGCAGAATTTTCGTCCACAGCAAGGAGAGCAGTTCAGGGCGATGCAGGCCGGGTGCACCTATGAGCGCTTCTTAGCGCATAGGACCCCTGCTTTTTCTGGTGAAGAGGATCCATTACGGGCTAGAAGGTGGATTCAAGATCTGGAAAGAACGTTTGAAGTCTGTGGATGCACTGAGGCCCAGAGGGTATTATATGGGAGTTATATGCTGCAAGGTGAAGCGGCGAATTGGTGGGAGACCAAGCGGTCACTTTTAGAGATGGAGTTGGGATCCTTGGCTGCTGTGTCTTGGCAGCGTTTTAAGAAAGAATTTGATGATCGATTCTTTCCTGTTTCGGTGAGACGGCAATTGGCTCGGGATTTCAATAATTTGGTTCAAGGAGACATGACTGTCGAGCAGTATGCAAGGAAATTTATGGAGCTTGGGCGGTTTGCTCCTCACCTCATTGCTACGGAAGAGATGCGGGCTGAACGTTTCCAAGAAGGGTTGCGCCCTCAAATCCGCAGGCAGGTCGCATGCTTGGAAATCCAGAACTTTCAGAGGTTGGTCAATGTGGCCTCAATTGCTGAGCAAGAGCGAGGTGCTGTGGTAGATTCCCCTCCGGGTAAGAAGCGACTGAACGTTGATGGTGAAGGGAGCAGCTCCGGGTCGCCACAGAAGTTTGTGCAAAGGATCGGGGCCAGAGCGCAGGCAGCTTCCGGTATACGTATTGGGGGCCGAGCTCCAGTTTGTGGTAGATGTAATAGAGCCCACGAGGGCGAGTGTCGTCAGGGTTGGAACCAGTGCTTTGAGTGTGGTCAGACAGGACACTTTGCTCGTGAGTGCCCTAATTGGACCCAAGGAAATCAGGGTGGTCATCGCGGTGGTAGGACTAATCAGAGGCAACTAGTTCAGGCTCGGGTGTATGCAGTGACTCCTGGTAGTGCTGGCGACGAGATTCCAGGGACTCAGGACGCTGGAGTTACGGCAGGTATGGGTCTAATCTTACCTTTCGTAATGGATGCCATGTGTGGTTTATTCTTGGGTTTTGGAAAGTTATGCAAGTTGTATCCATGCCCGTTGGGTGTTGGAGGTTGTGTGATTTTCTTAAGAGTGTTTTGGTTGTACTTGGTATCCTGCTTTAGAGTGATGGTTGGCCCTACAAATTTCGAGGACGAAATTTTATTTTAAGGGGGGGAGGATGTAACACCCCGTATTTCAGTGTATTTTTACTGAAGGATTATTTTTGATTGTTCAAAAATTTATCCTCTTATTTTAAAATTGGTTGAATTTTTAGTAAGTTTATTTCTATGATTTTAATTTGGTGAAAATTAATTTTATGTGCTTTCTAAATATTTATTTATTGTTATGCATTTAAATTGCTTTTAATATTTAAATTAATTACTGTGGGATTTAATTATTTCAATTTGACTTTACCATTACGTTTAAATTATTTTATTTAACTTGTGGTTTTAAAATCGTCTCCGTTGGATCTTTTTTGTGACCCAAGTTATGAGGATTGGACCTCATTTCTTTTCCCTCTTTTTTTCTTTCCTTCCTTTTTCTTTTCTTTCTTTTCTTTTCTTCCTTATTTTCCTCTCCTTCCCGCGCGATCTCTCTCTCTCCTCTCCTCCGCCCGTTTCCTTCGTCTCCTCCCAGCGCCGCCGTCGCGCCGCCGTGCGCGACACCGCCCAGCCGACCAGCTCCCCCTCCCTCCGGCGACCTCACCTCCCAAATCTCAGCCCCTACCTCGCCCCCGGTAGCCCACACGCCCCCCACGAAGCCGCGGGCCACCTTCACGCCAGCGCCGCCGTGAGCCGGCGGTGGCCCTCACCGCCCAGCCCATTAGCTTCCCCAGCCGCCGGCGACCTCACCCCACCAACCTCACCTCCATCCGTGCCGCCGTTAACCACCAGTAGCTCTTCGAAGCCGCGGCACTCCTTCCGCCGTTGCGCCGCCGTCGCACCACCATTGGCCACCATCTTCCTACCACTTCATCCCCGACCTCTTGGCAACCCATTGGACCCAACCTCACCTCCGATCCGTCACCGGTGAAGCTCCACCATCTACATTTTCGATTTGGGCATTTTGGTCTTCTACCGCCCATTCCGCCGCCACCCACGACAAACCACCGCCACCATTGGCTTCACCGACCTCCCTAGGCCCTACCCTATCAATCTTGGGTCTTCGTTTGTCCTCGTTGAAAAGTTGGTAATTGTGACCCACGGCCACAGTGTATTTTACACTGTGGTGTTGCTCAGAAATCACCACTTGCAACTTCGAGATCCTCTGGAAATTATTATATTGCACTGTAAGTATTTTCCTTAAAGAACTTTCGTGATTTAAATATATTTTTGCACTAACGCATATTATCTGTGAATTGAGTTGTTTTGCCGGACTGAGTCCGAGGAGTTTCGGGGGTTGGATGGATTGTGGACGGAGTTGTGTTTGTTTGCATTGTGAATTGTGGTTGTTGGTTATGACTTGTTCACGTACATCGCGTATTGCATGCATGATCATGTTTGTAAAGAAAACTGGGTTTTCGTGTATTGCATACATGTTTATGTATTTATTGGATTTGGATTTTCATGTGAGTAAAAGGAAAAGAGACTGTAGGGATGGTGGTAAGCAGGGATGGTGGTTGTGTCCCGCCTGTGATTCCCGCCTACAGTGCTCTGTTAAGTATTTATTGTGTGTAAAGGAACTGTAGGGATGGTGGTAAGCAGGGATGGTGGTAGAGTCCCGCCTGTGATTCCCGCCTACGGTGCACGCGTTAGGGATGGTGGTAAGCAGGGATGGTGGTTGTGTCCCGCCTGTGATTCCCGCCTACGGTGCACGCGGTAGGGATGGTGGTAAGCAGGGACGGTGGTAGAGTCCCGCCTGCGATTCCCGCCTACAGTGTCCGATAACTGGATTGTTTGTGTGAATCATTTTATGGGAAAATGTGTTACGGATATTTTGGGCCAAAATGGGATTTTTGGCGTGTGTTGGAAATAATCATTTTTCTGGGAAAAAATGGTATTTTATGGTTAACTGTATTTTGCTATGTTGTTGGTTGCATTAATGTATTTTTATCCCGAGAGTTGTTTGGTTTATACTTACCTGTGGTACCATTTTATGGTATCGCAGATTTTGATGCAGATGATGATGACGAGCCTTAGCTTGGCTCCGTTGGAGGAGTGATCTGGGATTGCTCCTGTTTAGTGAGTTATGTGTTTTTATCAGTTTATGTATTCACCTTTTGTATTATATTTGGGATGACTGTATAATTTTTTTAAAGATAAATTGTTTTAAATATTTGTATTTAAATTCTGGTACTTAGTTGACTATCCGCTGCGTTATTATATTTGTACACTGTTGCATGTACACACACTGGCACTTCGTTGGGATGTGTGACCGTGTTGTCACCATCCTGGCGTCTCGATCCCTGTGTATTTATATAAGGGGGATTGGGGGCGCCACAGGTGGTATCAGAGCAGTTCGGCTCTGGGTAAAACCACATGTCCCATAGGTGTAGTACCAGAAAATTTTAAAATTTGATTTGAAATTGTTTTGTTGGGAGTACATTATTTTAATTTAATTTATTTATTTTAATTGTACGTTAATTGTTTGTTATTTATCTTATTTTTGTTATTTTAGTTTATTTAGTTATTTTATTATATGGCAGGTAATTTTTCTTGTTTTAATTATTTTCTTGTGTACTATTTCATTTGTTTTATTCCTTTTATCTTATGATATTTTATTTTGTTGGTTTTATTTTATTTTATTTTATGTGATATGGTTGTATTTTAATTTATTTTACTATAATTATATTTTTTTAGTTTGTTTTAAGCTGATAGTGGGGTTAAGGGTTACGCTATGGCAGGAAAATGGTACGACCAAGAAGGCAAGCTAATGAGCCCGAGGATGAATTACCGAGGGGTGATGGAAATTATGCCATGGCGAGGGCGTTGAATAGGATGACGGAGTTTCTTCAGCAGAATTTTCGTCCACAGCAAGGAGAGCAGTTCAGGGCGATGCAGGCCGGGTGCACCTATGAGCGCTTCTTAGCGCATAGGACCCCTGCTTTTTCTGGTGAAGAGGATCCATTACGGGCTAGAAGGTGGATTCAAGATCTGGAAAGAACGTTTGAAGTCTGTGGATGCACTGAGGCCCAGAGGGTATTATATGGGAGTTATATGCTGCAAGGTGAAGCGGCGAATTGGTGGGAGACATGCTAATAACATGTAAAGACTCAAAACTGATTGAACAAGTCAAGTGCATTCTGAAGTCAAAATTCGAAATGAAAGAACTAGGGACTGCAAAGAGAATCTTGGGAATGGAAATAGTAAGAGACAGGGAGAAAAGGCTACTCTACTTATCACAAAAGGCATATATCTCAAAGGTTCTTAAGAGGTTTGGCATGGATCATGTAAAATCAGTAAGCACTCCCATGGGGCAACACTCAAAACTGTCAGTAACACAAGCTCCTCAAACAGGTAAAGAAATAGAATTCATGCAAAAAATACCTTATGCTAGCATGGTGGGAAGTGTAATGTACTCCATGGTCTGCTCTAGACCTGACTTGACATATGCTGTTAGCATAGTTAGCAGATTTATGAGCAATCCTGGAAAATCCCATTGGTAAGCAATCAAGTGGGTATTTCAGTATTTATCTGGTACAACTTGTTTGGGACTGAAGTTTGGTGGAAACTCACAAAAGGGAAGTGGGATAGAAGGGTTTGTTGACTTTGATTATGCAGGAAATATAGACACAAGGAAGTCCTTGACAGGGTTTGTATTTATTGCTTTTGGAGGTGCAATCAGTTGGAAGGCAAATCTACAGCTAGTAGTTGCCTTATCAACAACCGAGACAGAGTATATTGCAATGACATAGGCTATAAAGGAGGCCATATGGCTAAAGGGTATATCACATGAATTAGGCATGTATGAAGGGAATATCATAGTTCACTGTGATAACCAGAGCACAATTCATCTTGCTAAAAACCAGGTATACCATGAAAGAACAAAACATATAGACGTTAGGCTTCACTTTGTGAGAGACATCATTTCAGCTGGAGAGATTGAGATAGAAAAGATCCCAACGGAAGAAAATCCATCTGATATGATGACTAAGTCATTGCCAACAGTCAAGTTCAGACATTGTCTAGACTTGATCAATATGGGAAACTGCCAAGCCAATTAGAGGGGGTCTGCAACAATAGTCAAAGAGGAGTAAAGGCAGCTTGGAAGTTCTAAATGATTTCCAAGGTGGAGAATGTTATAAAAGGTGTCAACCATTTAGAGCAAAGCACGTGAGCACATAGCTGCACATGTGGAAGGACTCGAGTAATGGCTTGTTTATAGGAAACACAGAAACTCGTTCTATTATGTTACTGCTTTAGTCTATAAATAGAAGTCTTCATTTGTACTTGAAATTCAATTGCATTCAATACAGAAAAATACAAGAGAGAAATAGAGAGAACAATCTGTGCAAGGCTCCAAGAAGTGAGGTGTGTATGAGAGAGTGTTCTTGTAATCTCAAGGCTTGTATTCTGATCATCAATAAATAAAAGTCTCTTGACTGTTGCTGCCGTGGATGTAGATCATTAGGATCGAACCATGTAAAATTTCTGTGTTCTTTACATTTCTTTTATGTGTTGTTTACAAGTTCTTTATAATTTCTTTACAAATCTTGGTATCTAAGTTGGAGACATTAACTTAGCAAGCAACTCAGAATTACAACAGATATAATGTGAAATCCAAATTTTAACATTCACCTATAATAAAAGAATGAGTTTAGCGGTTGGTCATAAGAATTCATGTAATGACTTAGAAAAAAATGCCCTTATGCAGATCCCATGTTCGACTGAGGGCCCGTTTAGATACTTAGAATATTGTAGTATATCTGTGAATAGTGGTGAAATAATTTAAATTAAGATGTTTTATTGGATTTTAGAAAATGAGAGAGAAAAATTGAATAAAAATATTATAAAATTAAAAAATTGTTTGAAAATAATTTTTTAATATCATTTTTGTTTTAAAATTTTAAATAGTAGTATTATTTTTTGTGTTTTGTTTGAAAGTTTTATAAAATTACAATGATTAAGTAATGATTAGATGAAATTTTGAAATTAAAAATATTTTGTATTTGAGTGATGTTTGGGAATGAAATGTTTAAGAATATCTAAGAATACTTGAGAATAGTTATGTTGCCAAACAGACCCTGAAATATCCCAGTTATAGATATTGATTTGACCAAAACCCCTAATACAGTTCCTAGATTAGACTAAAATGCCTCTAACTACATATTTGAATGGACTAAATACCCTTATAACATATTAAATTAGACAAAAATACCCCTAATCCAAACCAAACCAGTCAATCAAAAACTAGAACTCTGAATCTCTATCTCATATCTCAATCAATTATAGAAAAAATAGTAATTCTCATCTTCATTTGAAAGATCAAGATCACAATAACCTGAGCATCATCAAGATCAAACCCATAGTGGTGTCGTGGGTATGAGAACAAGTGACCTATAGCGTTGCCATGGGTCAGCACAATCAAAACCAGACTAACGGTAGTACCATGTGTCGATATCAACCCATGGCATCGCCGTGGGACCAAATCTACACAGAGATGGACCACGATGCTGGCGTGGGTCTAAATCGATCCAGGGATGAACCATGTTTTCGGGATGAAGAGCATTTCACCTTCTGTAGGTGACAAATATTTTGCCTCCCATGGTGCTCGCTGAGGTGGTGAACACTTTTGTTCTTGTAGTGCTTGCTTGGGTGGCGAGTACTTTAACCTGGGGGATAGCACTTTCATGTTTGAAGATGCTCATTGAGGTGGCGAGTTTCATGCTCCTTCATGGTGCTCGCCTAGGTGGTGAGCACTTTCCCTTTTTACAATATTTGCCTAGATGGCGAGTTTAATGCTTCTTCACAGTGCTTGTCGAGATGACAAGCACTTTGCCTCCCATGGTGGTTGCCTTGGTGGCAAGAAATTTTACTCTCCATGGTGTCGCTTCAGGGGCGAGCACTTTTCCTCTCCACGAGCCGAGGTGACGAGGTTCATTCTCCACGATGGTGCTCATCAAGGTGAGGAGCATTATGCTCCATCTAGGGTTCTCACTGAGGTGATGAGCACTATTGCTCTTGCAGTGCTTGCTTAGTTGGCGAGCACATTTCCTTTATCGATACTATCCAAGGTGGAGAATTTCATGCTCTTTCATGATCCTCGTTGCCGTGAAGACCACTATGCTTACTATGGTGCAAGCTGAGGTGGCAAACACTTTTACTTCTACGGTGCTTGCTTGAGTGATGAGCACTTTTGCTATCTATATATAGTGCTTGCCTAGGGGTGATCACTTTTGCCTCCCTTGGTACTTGCCCGAGGTGGCCATCAGTTTTGCTCACACAGTGCTCGCCTTGAAGGCGAACACTTTTGCTCTTAATACCATTTTTCTGAGCACTTTTGATCCATATGGTGCTTGCCTGAGGGTGTGAGCATTTTGCCTCCCGTTGTGCTCGCTTGAGGTGACGAGCTTTATACTCCTTCATGGTGCTTGTGGAGTTGATGGGTATTTTGCCTCCCATGGTACGTGTCCTGGGGGTGAGCATTTTTTATCTCCATGGTGCTCACCTAGAGAAGATCACTTTTTCTCTCCATGGTCTTCGCCAAAGAGCGAACACTTTTGCTCTCCATTGTGTTTACCTTGGGGGTTCGCAATTTGCCTCCCATGGTGCTTGGCTGGTGTGTGAGCAATTTTTCTCTCTATGGCATTCGCTTTGTGGGCATGTACTTTTGGTCTTGTAGTACTCGCTTAGGTGGCAAATACTTTTGCTCTCTGTGGTGCTTACTGGGTAGCGAACATTTTTTCTTTGCAAGGTTCTTGCCCTGGGGGGTCGAGCACCTTTCCTTTCTATTATTCTTGTCGAGGTTGAGAGCTTCATGTTTCTTGACGGTATTTCCCGAGGTGATGAGCACCCAGGCGAGCAGCTTTGCTTTCGAAAACTTATTTGAATAGCAAAAAAAAAAAAAAAATGATCATTGTCGAGATTGAGCTTCCGAAGTTTATTCATGGGAGATACTACAACATATTTTTAAAAGTATCAATTTTTTTCTTCAAATTTCAAATAATCTGTATATAGTGCCTTGCATGTGTCCTCCCACTAGTATGATCTAAATAGGGGATCTAAATTTCAAAGATCCAAATTCAAATGTTTTCTGAAATGCAAGATAAAGAACCAACTTCATGGGGTGGTCGTACCATTCTCAAGGTACTCCTCAAAAGTTGTTATCCATGCTATACCAATATGCTGTATAGGTATTTTCTGATTACCAAAGGCTTTACGCTCTCAAATTATTAGTATGATTCAAGGTTTCTTTTAGGAGTAGCTGGAAAGGACTCTAAGATTTATTGGTTGAGTTGGAAGAATATGAGAATAACTAAACAATATGGAGGTTTGGGTTTTGAAGAACTTGCAGCTTTTAATAGTTCCCTCTTAGCAAAACAGTTATGGAGATTAATATAGAATCCTTCCTCAATGTTAATTGTAATTCTTAAAGCCAAAATTTTCATTTGTGCTCGTTGCAGAATACTCGGTTACATAGGACAACTTCCTATGCTTGGAGAAATATACATTCAACTATAGAGCTTTTGAACGAAGGATAATGGTGGAGGGTGGGCAATGGAAAGAGTATCAGATTATATGATAGATGGGTCTCGAGGTCTACTACTTTCTCAGCTTAATCTCTAGTCAAGACATTGAATGAGCAAGCAAAAGTATCTGAACTAGTTGACCTAAGCACAAGAGATTGGAACACCAATCTAATTAAAGATAGTTTTACTGAAGAGGATGTTGAAGCTATTTTGAGTCTCATTTTAAGTTCATTAGGTAGTGAAGATACATTGGTGGGGAGATGCACTACAAATAGCATATTTTCAGTTAAAAGTGCTTCCCACCTACACCATGAATTCTTAGATAGATCTAAATCTAGGTGTTCCAAAGGAAATAATAGAGAGAATGTTTGGAAAGTGATACAGGATTCTATGCTGCCAAATGTAGTTAAGAACTTTATATGGAGAGCTTGCAACAACATTTACTTACTAGGTTGAATATGAAAAGAATAGGTGTCATTGAAGATCCATTGTGTTTGATATGTAGTCTGGAAGAGGTAAAAACTAAACATATATTATGGACTTGTGTTTCAGCGTAAGATGTATAGGAAGCCTGTGGTAAACAGATCGTAATTGTGAAGGAACCAACTTTATAGAGATCCTTTATAAATGGTGGCTAGGGTAGAACCATTAGAAACATAGTTGGTGATGGTATTGCAAAATTCATATGGCTAGGAAGAAAATCTTACATTAATAAGGATTCCATTCAACATCCTTATCAAGTAGTAGTTTCAGTAGGAGAAGTTTTAACATACTTTTGAGACTCATTTCAACAAGCAGATATAAGTGATATCATATTAGAAGTGAGTTAACCAAAGTGGCAACCACCAAAGGAAAATTTCATCAAAGTTAATTGGGACACTGCTTTGGACAATAGGAATAGGAGAATGGGAATTGCCATCTATTTCAGGATGATATGGGACAGGTGTTAGCTTCTAGACATATGTCAAGTCAAGTTTTTCCTTTCACCAAAAATAGTTGAGTAGTGGGATGCTTATATGGCAGCCTTTTTTTTGTGTGGAGTTGGGATGCAACAAAGTTATAATGGAAAGGGATGCCAAGCAAGTTGTTGAAACAGTTCAATAGAAAACTAAAGATTTTAGTAAGGATGGTCACCTCACTTTAGATATTTGGAAGAGCTTATCTTTATTGCAATAATGGAAGTTTGTCCTATAAAGAGAGAGGCAAGTTATGTAGCTCATTATTTAGCGCAATACCCCATTGCTTTAGAAGCAAATAGAGTCTTCATAGAAGAAGTTCCTTTATGATTTCCATATTGCAATCTTTTATGTTTTTTATAATAGAAGATTCTTCATTAGCATCATTCCATACAAAAGTATAATTACATAAATGATTCTATAATTACATATTGTTTGACAACATTTAGGACTAAATGCAACAACAAACTTCTAATATCCTCCATCTTCTTGCAGAACCTAGCGCAATTTGAATGACCTTATTCCACATCAGATGAATTTAGCATATTCCAATGGTATATGAGTCACTCTTAATAATAAGTCTTTGAATGACTATATTAAAAATAAGTCACACTCCCCTAAGAATAGCAAGAGCTTCCATTGTATCTACTTCTTGTACCCCATTTTCCACTTTACAAGCTGCCATTAAAATGGACCCATTTTCATCACCTAGAATAGATCCCACCCCAGACTTATTTGATTAAGAAAAAGCCACCTCATCCACATTTTGCTTAATTGTATCTATAGGAGGTTTGTGCCAAACAATTGTCTATTTTCTCAATGTTTCTTTTGGAATGTACTTGTTAACCCCTAAAAATAGTGTAACAGGCCGGAATGGGAGAAAGACTCATTCTCGACCTACTGTGACGATTCGGACCTCGATTGGTGCTGAATAGAGCCCCCAACGGTAGTCCGGTGCGGCTGTGCGATGTCCGTGCATTCATCCGTGATGGTGGGTAGTAAATAAATGCAGGAAAAATAAGAGACGGATACACATAGATTTACGTTGTTCAGCACTGGGCCTACGTTCACTGGTCATTTGGAGGGAAAATCCACTATAATATACATATTTTAGAGTCTCTCATGGTCTCTTATTCTCGCAATACAATGAAGATCTAAACTCTATCTTCTGGTGGATATCTCATTGCTAGAGTCCCTCTAGTTAGGTTGAAGAAGTGGAAGAAGTTGAAGAAGAAGTCAAAGTCCCCTTGAAAGTCATCTGGTAGCCCCTTTATCTTTTGCTCCTCCATTGTTTTATGTCCCATATTCTATTCTTTACGTCATATCCTCACTTTTTCTCGTGACAACATTTTCCCTCCTCGGCTCTTTGTCTCGTCCTTCATTCTCTCTTTCTTCCCTTTTGATGAGACCTCCCACTTTGGGTTGGGCTTAGAAAACCACTTTGGGTCTTGTATATTTTATCCATTTCAATTGCCTGCGATTCTTAAGGCCAATTCGCTTCGAAAAAAGGTCTTGGGAATCTTTAAGATAAAATATGCAACTGAGGTAGTTCGTAGAAATCTGTAACAAAATAAATTTCAGGTGTGGATCCTTTGCTTTTTGCTTGCGTTAGGTGAAAAATATTTCCCAGCCTGAGGCTAGGAGAAAAATAAGCTCGACTGCGTAACGTGCGAGCGCGGAGCTCGGCTTCGATGAGAGATGTACTTGACCGCATAAGGTGCGAGCATGAAGCTCGAATTCGGCGGGAGATGTGCTCAACCATGCAAGGTTCGAGCGTGGAACTCGGCTTCGACGAGAAATGTGCTAGACCGTGCAAGGTGCGAGCGTGGAGCTCGGCTTCGGTGGGAGATGTGCTCGACCATGTAAGGTGTAAGCACAGAGCTCGGCTTAGGCAGGAGATGTGCTCGACCGCGTAAGGTACGAGCGCGGTGCTCGGCTTCGGTTGGAGATGTGCTCGGCTATGTAAGGTGTGAGCGCGAAGCTTGGCTTCAGAGGAAGATGTGTTTAGCCGTTCAAGGTTCGAGCGTGGAGCTAGGCTTCGTCGAGGTGCTCGACTGTGTAAGATGCGAGCGTGGAGCTCGGCTTCAGCTGGAGATGTGCTCGACCGTGTAAGGTGCAAGCACAGAGCAAGCAAGATGTTAGCTTGGATTCACCCCGTTGACTGGATTGAGATCGAGTAGGAAGTCAGCCTGGACTTGCTCTGTTGACTGGTTGGAGGTCGAGCAGGACGTCATCCTTGACTCGCCCCATTGACTGGATGGGTAGAGCAGGATGTCAACCTGGACTCACCTTGTTGACTAGATGGAGGTCGAGCAGGACGTCAGCCTGGACTCGCCCCATTGACTGGATGGAGGTTGAGCAGGATGTCATCCTGGACTCGCCCCGTTGACTGGATGGAGGTCGAGCAGTACGTCAAACTAGACTCACCTCGTTGGCCCTTGCATGCACGATAGGGGTCGAGCAGTACGTCAAACTGGACTCACCTTAAGTCTTGTAAACTTTAAGGGAGGTAAGTAGTTGGGTGGTTGACCGTGCTACAGAAGCCAAGTCGGTTAGCATAGATCATTTGCAATCACAAGTATGATATTTGCGAACCTGATTCATCCAGTAGGAATGCGATGAAGGTTTGAGAGGCGTTGGCGGGAATCTGGGGGCAGTCGTGTTTCGGCTATGGTGGAGGCCTGGGGTGCCCGCATGCATGTTAATGCCCAGAAGACCATCTCAATGAGGACAAGTTAAGTTGTCTGGGTAGTGCTCGTGTGGGTTGTATATCTGTTGTCTCGTGCTGCAGGAGCCGATTTTGTAAATGGAACTCACATAAATTTAGAGAGAGACAAATCGAGTGTTTTAGCCGCTTTAGGCAATCTTTGCTTGACTGGAATTTACGGCCGCTGGTTGCTGTTCCTTCTCTTTCTCGTTCTTCTTCTTTTCTTCTTTTTCTTTTCTTTTCTTTTTTTTCTTTTTTTTGTTGAAATGTAGATGCATGCTTGCCTCTTCTTCTTTCTGTCTTTTTTTTTTCTTTAGATGTACGTCTCTATGATGCATGCTTGCTTTTTCTTCTTTCTGTCTTTTTTTCCTCCTTTTTTTTTGGGTTGCTATTAGAGGGGTTGCATGCTGCGTGCATGTGGTCGAGGTGGTCACTACCCGCTGCATGCACGTGGTCGGGTGGCTTGCATATAGCCGTAATCTTCAAAGGAAATAATGACCTCAAAGCCACTTCTTTTATTCACGATACATCAAGAGAATCCTCATTGTAGGAACCTTAATAACATGGATGATACGAGACATGGTACCACGCTGAAGCTTTTACATATACTTCCTCAGCCCTAGAATCCAACCCACTTCCCTTCTTGTTAAACATGCTCTAGCTTCCTTTCTCAAGGATCTAAAACATTAATTGCTTCCGCATCCTTTCTCTTAGTGAAAGACTTGGCTATTCTCATAATATTCTCACTGGGAATTTCAGCCTTAGTTTTGATGCCATAATAGTTGATCAAGTTCCCTAAACTGTAATCATAATTATTTTTGTAGAAGAAAGCATCATCAACGAAATCCTCAAATCCATCGACTTCCATGTCAGGGTCATATAGTTGGGTGGCTTGAATGTAGCCGTGATACTCTTGCAAAGGTTGGGAAGTGTGCATGGTTGGGATGGGATGGCACTGGTTGTGTTGACCGAGTCAGGATGGAGTTGCCCGAGTAGGGGGTGGTGTTGGCTGAGTCGAGTGGTGTTGGGCAAGTCGAGACTGGTTGGGCGAGTCAGGACCTGCTGATGGATGAGTCTGTACTTGCTTGGTTGAGTCGAATCAGGTCCCAGGCTGTGGGTGGGGAGTCCATTGCTTGTTTTAGCTGAGTCAAGTTAGTGGTCGTGGGAGAGGAGTCTGTTGCTTTGCTTGGCTGAGTTGAGTCTGTGGTTGTGTAAATGTTGGTTAGGTCGAGCTATTTGTGGCTGTGGGGATGTGCCTGCTAGTGGGTGGCGGAGTTGGGATGTCATGTGCATGGTCGGGACATGATGCGTGCATGGTCGGGAAGCTTACAATGTGACCCGGGAACGTCTTCTGTTGAGGGACCGGTGGGGAGTGTCCCCACTGGCATTTTCTGTGGCCGAAGACCACCACGTTGATGACAAAATGTCGGCGGGGTGGTGGCCGTCGTGGGACTTCACAGTCCACGCGGTGCATGATGTGTGCTACCTTTGTGGATAGTGGGCGCTCCAGTGGCGGAAGAAATCTCCAGCAGAACCAGAGGTGGCTGCCAACACCCTTGTCAGGCCCACAGTTGGTGGGCGAGAGACTCCTAGAGTGCGTGGCCACGGGTAGCCTTATGTCTGCCATGGTTGGCAAAATATGTCGGCGGTCCAAGTGGTGACCATCGGAGGGAGTAAGGGGCTCACGGCAGTCCGCCGTGTGCTCGTCGGGTGGCTATCGTGTAAAATTCGTGCAAAAGCTGCGAGCCATTGTTTGCTCGGCACGGTGGTCGGGGATAGAAGACACCGGTGTGCCACGGGGTGACCGCCGGCACCCTTACCCAATTGCCCTTACTCGGTTGCAATGTTAACTAGGCCGAGTTGGTGTCATGTGTTGTGTCTGCCATCACTGTTCACGACCCCATGGACGGGGGTTGTTGTGGCTCTTGTCAGAAACCGCCGACGGTCCAAATGGTGATTGTCGGTCGGTCAACTGGGCTCATGGGAGGATGCCATAAGCCTCTGGGTGCATGTTACCGTGCACTTGAGGTGCAATGTACACGCACAGTGGGACGTGCATGGCCACCACTTTGCACCAGTGCACAATGCACACTTAATTTGTGCCCGTATGTGCGTTTAGAGTGTATCCCGCCCTCTCTCATTTTGTATAGTGCACTTAAAGTGTACTAAGCATTTGAAGTTCAATTGGCTAGAACTTGACTTTTTGCCTGGGTGAGAAAAGGTTCACTTGCCATTTTTTGCAAAATGGTCATAAAAAGAAAAATTGGAGGGATGAGAGTACTTATCTGGAAAACTTTGATATGCTCATTTGGATATTATTTAGCACGCCAAAAAATTATCATTCTCCCGCTTTCGATGTAAAAAGTAACTCAAATCCCTGATATGAAAACTTTGATATGCTCATTTGGACATTTTACTGTTCATTGTTAATGTTTTTTATTCTTTATTATCAAAGAGAAACTGTTTTGAAAAACTTTTCACTGTTCATTGTTAGTGTTTTTTTTACTGTTCATTACAATTGTTGAAAAACTTTTGAAATGAGATACAAACTTAAGAGTGGCCGTTTGGATACCCTTGCGAAATGAGCCGTCCAAATTTAAATAAGATAATTTGTATCTTATCTGAGTATCCAAACCAAACCATAATCTAAAGATAAGAGCAACAATATAATAACAATTGAAATACAACTATTTCATAACTTGATAATGAAATATTTTTTTTAGATTTTGCTACATGGAAGTCGGTATGTTAATACATTACTTATTGTGTGATCCATTACAAATAAAAAAAGTATCAATTAGTTTTTAAAATAATATTTACAATCATAGAGTGTATAAGCGCTACACACTCTTTTAAAATAATGATTAAATATAAGATTCATATGAAAACATTAATTTTTTTAATAGTGGACTCCACTCTTTTTCAAAAAGAATGCACGGCACTTACATAACCCATGATTGTATATAAAGATTACTCTTATTTTTAAGTTTAAAATATTAAAATTAAATCAAAAGTCAAATTTTTTTTATAAAAATTAATATTTTAATATTTATTTATTTAAAACTTGTAAATAGTTCCTATTAAAAATTAATATTGTTTATATAAATTTCATATTTACTTATTTTTAAAGAAATATAAAAAACTTGTCGTGCAACTATTATTTCTGGGGCTAAATTACATTTTTAATTGTTTTTAACACCCAAGAAAACGAACAATCCAAAACGAAAAAGCGGTGCTACTCCACCGAAAGTTTGTACCAGTGTAAACCTTTTTTTACTTTAAATATTTTTTAAAAAATAAAATTTTACAAATTTTTAAAAAAATATGTACTTAATCATTAAATTAAAAAAAATTTAAAATTCGGAGAGCAGTGTTTCTCAAACAAAAGTCCGTACATTCCTACGATTTCCTATGCTCTCATTCTTGTTGCTAGGCAGCCCCAGGAGGCCACTGATTTCTCTGATTCAGATCTCGTTGTTATTGGAGATCCGACCCGGACAATGAGTCGCTACGATTCCAATCCCTTCGACGAAGAAGAGGTCAATCCTTTCGCGGTGAGTTCTACGCCTACTTGTACATGATTTTTACATCTTTTGTGTTCAGATTTTGGTGGTTGGATTTAATTTTGTGGAATCGTGAATGTGATAGGCTGTGGACTCGTGGGATTTGGTTGTTTGGTTACCATATTGATTTAGTAGTTAGATCTGCTTTTGATGCTTTATTTCTGGCGGAATGAGAATTCATAAAGCGCAATGTATCCTGTATTTTCCTTCTCTATGAAGTTAACTTCCTCTATTTAGTTGCTGAGGAACCGAGAACAAACTAGAAGTTTGTTTTATTATATATTCCCTTTTCTTTCGTAATTATTTAACTTTTATTTTTACTTCAACTTTTTTTACTTATAAAAAAAAAAGAAATTACTTTTCATATGGTTTCTGCTGTTGAAGCAAATTAGTTCTCTATTTTCTTCATGGCAATGTCTTATTTGTTACATAAGAATTTGTGCTCATTTTCAATTTTTTATCGGTAAAGATGAATTTTACTCGACATACTTTTTTTGTAAGTAATTTTACTCGATATGTTTAATAATGTCTGATAGTCTTTATCCGTGAACATGAGAAAGAGATGTTGAATTTTGTCTAAGCAAGACGGAAGAAACTTTTAGTTGTACAATAAGCAAATTGAAATGTATAAAGACTTCATAGCTTATTTTAGGATTACATGGAGGGGAATGGCCTACCGAGGTGTTTATGTTTTCATTGTTTTGTATAATCGTGGAGAGCTTTCTGGTGGCCATAGATGGCAATTTATTTTGTTGTGATTTGCTTAATTGTGACAGAGTTTACATGCTCCATGTACTCTTTGGCTGTTCTTTATATTATTGCCTTTAGCTTTTTCCATTTTTTTATATGCCCCAGAAAATTTTAAGTTATTGATATCATAGGATTCGGCAGCTCAGGGGAAGCGATCAGGGCAATCAAACCATGGTGGAGGTTCATTAAGTTTTGGGATTATTTTGCATTGCACTTGGTCTAGAATTATGGATGGCATTAGTTATTGGACTGATAGACTCATGCGTCACAATATTAAAGAACTGGAAAAGTTGGATTTTTATGCATGTAGAAATCCATTTCCCTCGTTTGATTGATCCATTAAAGTTTTATACTTCATGATGTGGAAATGAATTGGCTGAGCTGTTGAGTTTTGTCTAGAATTTAGACTGACTTAAACAGGACCTTTTCTAGAATTCAAAGCTAATTGTGGATCTAAACTCTAATTCATGAATTCATAGGATTTTGACTTCTATGATGTATTAAAAATTGTCACTGGTAGATTCCAAGCAACTTATTTCACTCTTGTTCTTTTGTTCCTTTTACTTATGCTTAATCTTTGTAGACATTGACACTGTCTACAACACTTTTCTAGCTTGTTTGCTTCATAGATTTTTTTCTGGGAGAGTGCCTTTAGCATTTATGGTTGAATTTCGTGGCATTTTACCTATTCTTTTGTATGCATGTGTCATCATGCTGTAGTGAGTTGATTGTGGCTTCAGATATACTGACTCCATAGAGCTTCTTATGAAATTATTCTCGACTTTCTTAGAATCCTGGAAGTGTTGCTCCTGCAACCTCAAGGCTTTCACCCCTGCCTCCTGAACCTTATGACCGTGGTGCTACAATTGATATTCCTCTTGATAATGCAAAGGTAGATTGAAGTACTGAAAATGTTAAATTATCAAGTCCATCTTGGTGCCTATGAAAAAAAAGGAGATTCTCTTGCCTTTAACATTTATGGTTGAATTTCCTTTTCTAATTTGAATTTATTTCCTGTTTAACTCAGGATTTGGAATCAAAGGAGAAGGAGCTCCAGTCTAAAGAAGCCGAGTTGAAAAAGAGAGAACAGGTAATTACTCCTAAGAGTGCATACTTAGCATCTGAGCATGGATTAGTAAATTACATACCTGCGATTTGACAAACACTATAGACCAATATTTCATAGAATGGTACTAAAATTACTACAGGTTTGTTAACTTTAGGGTGTGTATTAGCCAATTAGTTTCTACTAGGTAAAGTGCATGTTAATTCATTATTGTAACTGCAGGTAGGGCAAGAATAATTAATGGCCACTTGTTGACTAATTTGGGGTAGTAACATATTCAAGTTCAAAACTTTATTATTTTCTTTTGTTCCCCTAAAAATATTAGCTTAATATTATTCGCAAACTCTGTGTTATGTACCACCACATGCATATAATGGTATGTATATATATATATATATTTATTTATACTCTGTGCTTTTACTTTGCTGTGTTTATGTTGAAACTAGATTTGAAATTGTACTCCATATGTTGTGAGCATGGAATTTTTTTAGTTTGCTTGTTTCATGGGCTTTTATATATAAACTGTACTTAATTGATAATCACATATCAGCTTTCATGATGCTTCACAGGAACTAAAGCGGAGGGAAGATGCAATAGCAAGAGGTATTCTATTTTTTATATGTGCTTGAATGAGGGGAATGTGCATTGCCAGTTTCCATTGCAAATTTTCAATATATGTTATTTCTTCTGTTTTGCAGCGGGAATTGTTATAGAGGAGAAAAATTGGCCCCCATTTTTTCCTCTTATCCATCATGACATTGCAAATGAAATACCTATCCATCTACAAAGAACTCAGTATGTTGCTTTCACAACATATTTGGGTATGTTAACTACACATCCCCTCTCTTGGCAGTTCGATTCAGTGTTTCAATGGTTGTATACTACTTATTTTCTTGTCTTAATATTCACATAGCTTTCTTTGTAAGAAGATTAGTTCTTGAACATGCAAATTGATGTTAAGATGTTCTAGAATTTTCTGGAAGTTGAATCTAGATGCATTAAATTTTAAAGGCCCTGTTTGGATAGTGAAAGTGTTTCATCTCACCTCATCTCATTATTACAACTTCCCAAATTTTCACACAAAATATAATAAACAATTCAGCTTTTCAAATCCCAAAACAATAATAATATTAAAAAATAATATTATAATAATATTTTATTTAACTTTCAACTTTCATCTAAAACCATCTCATCTCATCTCATTATCCAAACCGCACCTTAATCACACCTTCTACTTTGTTATTACTAGGTGAAAAGCTAGATTTACTTTTTTGATAGGTTAAAAAGCTAGATTTACTGGCATCCAAATTCCAACTTGGATTGTTTTACTTTTCATTTCAAAGAATCTGGTCGGATTCTAAAATAGCCTGGATAAATCCTAATAGCTGTAAAATGAATTTGACATTCACTAAATGCCCAGTACCATAAAAACACTGAAGCCCACATCTTCTAATATCTAACATAGATTTGCTAATACCAGCAGCATCATCTGTACTTTACTCCATTGGTCGATTGTATTTTATTTTCATGGCAATACCTTTCATGAATTCCTTGTATCGCTAAACTAGCATGCTTAGGCATTGCTCTTGTATATGTCCTGTATACTTGGGCTATTGCCTACTCTTTTGATCAATAAAAATTTGTTTACTGCTATAAAAAATACAAGCAGCATCATGTTTCTGATAATACCCAAGAAATAAAAATGCGAGTCAACAAAATTATTAACGTCAAGCATCAGTTCCATGTTTCGAGACTTGGAATCATATTTTTTAATTCAGAAGTAGTATTATTAAGTGCTCAATATCAGCATATTCTGCAGTGAAAAGTGGGGGGGGGGGGGGGGGGGATACACCAATATAGCTTGAATCATGTCTCAAGAAAAACATCATGTTTAAAAGGTTCAGTTTTCACATTTTTTATTGAGTTAACATTCAGGCTGTTCACAGCTGTCACTGCCTTTCCCTTTTCTTGTTTGGTTCTTAATTTGTTTAGTTTGCTCAAGCTGGCTACCTGAAGTTTCTTTTACACGTTATTTACTAGATATTATTTTGTAGTAGGGACCTCTGTGGTTCATGATAAAATGGTGTTTCTGCTTGCAATGTGCACCATACTAGGAAATGACACTACCTTAAATTAACAACGGGTTTCAATGTGCATTTTGATTACGATTTAACTGCTAATTGTTTTGATGACGTGGAACCTCACCAAGGCAGGGCCCTTCAAACTTAGTCCCGAGGAGTGAACCTTGGATAATGACCCTCACACTTCAAACCGCGTATCTGGTAATCCAAGGGAAACTCATAGAGCAAAGGATGTCTTTGTCTACAATTCATTCCAAGCCCACCCTTTCACCACTAGGCTGCACTCTGATGGGTGATTATGATCTAAATGTTAATAGGAACAAAATATAATCTTAACAGCTAGATCTTAATAGAAGCTGCACAGTGAAACCTATTTGGAGGTTAGGGTGGATATCACAAGTTTTCATAGTTTGGAGTACACGTTGGAAAAGTGGTAGTTCGAGGATGTAATGTGCAATTATCCCTTTTCTTTTTATTTGTACCCTTGGAAAGCATGATTTATTTCTTTTGTTTTTGGGTTTTATGCTTGTAAGACGAACATTGAAGCTTCTAGTTGGTATGTCTTTGTTCAATTGTTTGAGACAGATCTTCATGCCTTTTTTTTTTTCTTTTTCAGTTTTTTATTCAATGTTTTTGTATAAAGGATGTTGTGATAAAAATGGTCAGAATGTCCCTGTTTACTTTGATTAAAAAAAAAAAAAAGTGACTCTGAGCTTATGAACTCTATATCATGTTGTAGGTTTGGTTGTGTGTCTCTTGTGGAATATTGTGGCAGTTACGACCGCTTGGATAAAAGGGGAAGGTCTGTTTTACATTTTTATGCCGGCAGATAATCTTGATTCATAACAAACAACAGTCTTGCGGGATTTGGTCTTGAACTTATCTTCTCTTGTAGGCCCAACAATTTGGTTTCTTGCTATCATCTACTTCATATCAGGGGTTCCTGGAGCATATGTGTTGTGGTATCGGCCTCTTTATCATGCTATGAGGTATTATTCTGTCTGATTTCATAATGCTCCATTCTCTTTAGGGATATGATGCTGTATACTATTCATATCATAGTGAAAGAATAAACAGTTCTGTAAATCAAAAGCCTAAGCAACCATTGTTGCTAAAAAAAAAAAAACTTAGAAACTAAATATAGTCTTCATTCCAACAATATCATACTAAGCATGAGCTCTCTATTGTGCTAAAGGCACCTGTAAAAGCATCTTGTAGATAAAGATAATGCTCCATTCTCTTTAGGGATATGATGCTGTATACTATTCATATCATAGTGAAAGAATAAACAGTTCTGTAAATCAAAAGCCTAAGCAACCATTGTTGCTAAAAAGAAACTTAAAAACTAAATATAGTCTTTATTCCAACAATATCATACTAAGCATGAGCTCTCTATTGTGCTAAAGGCACCTGTAAAAGCATCTTGTAGATAAAGGATTTGGCCCATGACCGTGACCTGTAGACTTGTCTTTGACAGTCTTTGGGTAGTTAAAACATAAAAACAAACATGAATTGAATACTCTGTAAATTTACATACATCATACAGTAACAATAGTTAAAAAAAATCTTTTTTCTTTGAAAAATATCGATAAAACATTTTACACATCACAAAGCATTTTTCATTTTTTCTCTTTGGTAGCCTACACACAATTACGTTTGTGTGTGAGAGTTGGTAATCATAAGGATCTCGACTCCATCTGGTGGCTGTATGGGTGGAGTCACATTTAGAATCATTTCATGCATTCATACATAATATTCCTTTCTGTTTTGGTCTATTCTTTTCTTCTCGTAACATGGCATATACATACCATAAACTTAGCAGAGTATACGACTTGAAAACAGTTGAGTAAACTTACATTACATGTTATATATTTTATGTATGTATGACCCGTTATGTACAAGTTTACTCAAATGTTTTTATGTTGCATGCTTCCACTACATTATGTACTTATAAAAAAAATGTCATACATGTTAAGTAAAGGGGCTTTCGAAGGAAGGCTACTATCATATACTTGAAGACTATATCGCCTTCTTCATATGCTATAGATGAGCTTGCTATGGGCTTCCACTATGTTGCATGCCCCACCAACAAGATTTTTTCTTTAAGCGTAAGTTTTGAGGCTAAGTGGCAGTAGACTAGACTTACTAATAAACAAATAAATATAAAAATAAAAAAGAAAAGACCATAGACTTGACCTATGTTGAGTTTCCTTTCCAATGGCTTAAACCTTGCATTTTTGGCTAATAGCATGTTTTTTAGGAAACAAGAAAGGTTGCGTTAGTGAAAATGATGATTATCAGCGTCTCAGTGTGTCAATAGTGAGTTGACTCTGTGTATGTCCATGCCAACTTGCTTGTAAAGCACTGTCTATATTTTGCCTAATATTTTCGGTTGCCATGTAGTGCTTCATTCAGTGCCTTTGCAGGGAGTGAATGAAGAAAAAGAAAAGAAAAGAAGATATTTCTTTTTTGCTCCTGTAACATTGATTATATGAACTTTTTTATTGTTTTTTCTGACATATCAGGTTCTCTTCTAAAATTGTGTGCCATCTCCTGTTATAGGACTGATAGTGCTCTGAAGTTTGGTTGGTTTTTTCTGTCTTACGTGGTAAGTTAATTTATATTCTTGTTTTAGATGTCGTTTCTGCATAGAAGATGTGTTGGGATTGCTCAATACTGTTGTCCTCCATGCAGGTACACATTGCGTTTTGCATCTTTGCTGCAGTTGCTCCTCCCATTATTTTCAAAGGGAAATCCCTCACGTAAGATTCTAGTTTTTTCATTGGCTCTTCTTTTGCAAGTAGGTAAAAAGTCTGGATGAAGAGAGAATGAATTCACATTAGAGAAAATACTGTTCAGAGCACTGGTATTTCCTGGTGTATTAATTATTTCCTTCTGTACTCTGCTGCTGATTTTGTACGGCGTGCTCCCGTGGACAGAGGTATTTTGCCTGCAATTGATGTGTTAAGCGGGCATGCTTTGGTGGGGGTAAGTTTCAAACCATTGTATATATCTATATTGACTTGGATGTTGTCACTAGACCACTAGAGTAGCAAAACAATTGCTCTACTGGTATAGTATTGTGTAGAATGAAATCGGACAAAATATACCTTGATACTACTATCATAGATAGTTTTAAATGTTGCCAACTGTAAGAGGAAAATGGACTGGGACATGAATTGTTGTGTTGATGTTGACGGGTACTTCAGACAATGCTTTTGTTCTTACTTGCAGATATTCTACTTTATTGGATTTGCGTTTTTTTGCCTTGAATCATTGCTCAGTATCTGGGTTATTCAGGTTTAACAATTTTGACTTAAACTCTGCATAATTGTGGGGGTCACGGTACATTTTGGTTTCTGAGGCTGTCTTATCTGGCTCTATTCTGCAGCAAGTTTACATGTATTTCCGAGGCAGTGGCAAGGCTGCTGAGATGAAGAGGGATGCAGCAAGAGGGACCATGATGGCAGCACTATGACCTTGAACATATTGAACCGAGATGTTATTTGCGATTTGATCTCGCCTGATTTGCCCAAAGAGTTCGATATCTTAAATCGTTCTTTCCTCGCCGGTTCTTGGCTTGCTTTGCAGTCACACCTCTTGATGTATTTCCTTCTGTATTTATGTTTTGCTAATACGATGAATGTAGATTAGCTGAAACACATTTATGTTTCGCCGGTTCTTGGTCCGGTACCATATAGTTATTAGCTGAGAAATTGAGTCATTAGATTGTATTAATAGTAGCAGCATGTTATCCCACCACAGTCATTGAAGGACTTCAAAGGAATCAGATGTCGAGCTGCCCACATCAACATTAATTTACATGATCAAGTCGTGCCTAATTGTTTAATTGCTTGTACTTCCAAAAGAATGTATGAAATAACGCTCATCCCCCTCCATTTGGTGCTCTGTTGTTATGTATTGTTCATCCCAGATATACAAGCTTTTACACAGCCCCTTTATAAAACAATGGATCCTACCATGAAAAAGTATTAAAAAAAAAAAAAAATGTACCTTGTTTTAGTGGGACTCACTTTTCTACAAAGGGCCTATGTAAGGTTTGCACAACTTAAACTTGTATAGCACTACTCTTAAATTTATAAAATAAAAGTAATATATCCAATTAAATTATTAATTTTATTTAAAAAATAATGTTAGTTAAATTTTAAATTAGCATCAAGATATCTCTAGCTTTAATTTGAATAAGGTTGGAGAGAGCTTGCACATCATTTCAGTGTGAAGCAAACTGATGATGTCGTTCTCAATATATAATGGTAGGATATATATAATCTTAACATACAAGTAAACAATCTGCTGCTATAATCAGCATTATGATTTGTAACGACTCCTCTCTCTCTCGCTTTTAATTAATTAATTATTTATTATTGTTTTTCACATTATTAAAACTATGATGTAACATTTGAAAATCGATGGAGACATCTCTATATTCTATATTCTATATCAGTACAATAAGTCGTGCATCTTAACTCAATTTCAAAATCGAAAGAGCTTATTCATTTGATTGATGATACGTGTAAAATCCTATTTTACAGCTTTTTATATAATTATATTTTAAAATAAGGATATTTTTGTAAATGATATTATTTTTTACAATATATTTTTAGTTTTTACACTAAAAACTTTTAATAAAAAATCTATTTTTTACTAAATTAAACTCTTATGATGAGAAGAACAAATGAAATATTTGAGAGAAAAAAAATGTGTAAGGTATAGAGCATTTTATTTTCTTTGTTTCTTCATATAAAAAAGAAAATAAATACATGCACGTCATTATGCAAATTAACACGTGTATATGTTGAAATTTTTGAAAAATTTCTCAATTATTATATGTATCTATTAATTAATTACATGGAAAACATACAAAAAGGCTATCCAAGGTAGCCCATTGGCCGGCCCCTTGACTAGGACTTGCCCATTCTCAAATCCAAACCAAAATCAACAGGTACCAACCAACTGCCACCCACATATTTCAGTTGCATTAAAACCCCCGCTTAGTTATTACAGGATCATTACCAGCCCTTCCTCTTGTCCACGTGACGCACCAGATCTTGCTACCATCCAGGCATGGTTATTATTTCTATCTGCATTATTACACGTGGAACAATACCACAAGCCTTTCAGACTTCAGTCACAGTAGATCAGAACAGAGAAGCTTCAAAGCTACGCATTTTCCCTCTACTTAAATCATCCAGCCTCAACCACATTACATCAGTCCAACGGCTGCTATGCCTACGATGCTCTCCAAACTCGCTCGACCTCGTATTGTAGCAGCAGCAAGTTTCACGTGATATATACATTATACCCCAAAATAATACAATGGTCTGTTTCTGTTTTCTGGTCGATCAACAGCGGAAGGTGCGTCGGAGCAAGCCGGCGGCGGGAACCTGTTCGCGGTGCGGGAGCGGGGCAAGCGTGGCGGATATGAAGACAGCTACAAGATTTTGTCATGAGCCTTTCTATTGGAAATCCTGGAAAGCCATCATATGCACATTTTGTGGAGCCGTTCTTCGATCCTACCGATAGATCATAGAGTTTTATACAGGCCAACCAGCCAGTCTGTACTTGTTAGTAATTTGCATATATCCTGAAACTGTCATATATTGTATGGCTCTACAGCCACCGCTGATAACTCCACTGGGAGCTAGTTTATTTTGTGTGTTTGTATTTTTGACTTGTTTTTTACATACATTTTTTTTAACACTTTTAAATACTTAAAAAAAAAACACACAATTATTAAAAAATATTTACTTAATGATTGAGTACAAAAAAAAAATAAAAATAAAAACAGCGGAAGTTACCAGCGGGATCCCAGCATTTTTCGTCATACATTATTACATAGGAATAATAAACATTATTCAGGAACTAATATTTGAAAAATCATAGAGAAAATTCTGAAAAGCTTACTAGTTAGTTTAAGACTGATAATTTGGATGTAAAAAACTAAGCCAATTAAATGTCAAAAAAATATATTCACCTTTATTTATCAGCATCTCATGAAATCATAAGTTGCGGTAGAATAAAGAGATCATAGAAGTGTTGTGAAATGTTATGCAAAATACACGCACTAACAGTGAAAAAGAAAGTAAAAGCAAGACAATTAAGCACACGATGTATAATATACGTGGTTCAACAAATTGGCTATATCTATAGAGTTGTAAAAATCTTATTAACTAGAGGAGATTAGAATCATTCAATCTCAACTCACATTCTCTAGGGCTTTTTGTCCTCTTATACAATATGCACTTACTAGACAATTGTTCTCTCTCAAAAAATATTTTTGTCGTTCAACACAAGTCTAATATGATATATTTATAGTGAGTGGCGTTGGAAACCTAATTTGGTAAAAACTGCGTACTTCACTCGAGTGAAAAGTCAAATGAATATTGGCTCGAGTGGAGTGCCGAGCGAATATCAAGTGAACACTAGAATTTCTGTCACCTCGAGCAAACTCAATAGCGATATGTCGAGCAAACTTTGACTTGAGTCAACTTTCAGCAAATATTTTTTTTAGCTCCAAAATCAATCTCTACATATATCCCAACAAGAAGCCCATGTTAGACCCATCAAGATCTCACCCCTAAAGACCCGCGAGAAGACAGTATCTCTTGCGTTTTCCCATAACAAGAAGCAATAACTTGAGAGCAGGAATGATTCAGGTTGGATTGGAGACCAAAATTAAGGAGGTTTTTTTTTTTGACAGAAATATTGATTGGTGTTTAGATATATAGCAGCAATGGATCAGGCATTCATCAACTTGTGAGTCGACACCTGGCTTTATGGGAAGCAGTTAAAATAGGTAGGATTTAACGAAGGCATTTGAGAAGAACATGAGGCGAAATGTAGATCAGGCGTGGGCAGAGATATATGGTTGGGAAATATTACTTTCTCCTCCCATTTGTACCGTTTTATTTGACCGTTTAGTAATTTTTTTTTTTTTAGTGATTAAGAAAATGTTTTTAATTGTATTGATATATATATATATATATATTTTAAAATATTTAAATGTATTAAAAAAAGTAAAAAAAAAAAAAAAGAAAAAAATACCACCCAGCGGTAAAAGTGGTTAGGTAGTAAAATATCTGAGGTGGAAGAATCTAATGCAGCTAGCTATAGCGATGTGTGTGACAATTTGAGTTCTAGAGATCGGGAGATGAGTGGTGCCCACGTGCCCCTTCGGAGCCATGCATGTAAGACACTCGCTTTGTTCTGACAGTGCAATGTGTGTTGTTTGAAGGTCGTCAAAAGACAGATAATTAAATTAGTATTTTTCGTTTCAGGAGAAAAAAAAAAAAAAACCATAAAAAAGGGTATGATGTGTGTATATATATATATATCTATGGATCTTGTATTTTATTTGTATGTCTAAAATAATCAATTGGGCTCCAATGAATCATGTATTTTATCTTTATTTTACATTTTGTTATAGTTATTTTGATGCTAAAAATCTGTGGCCTGATCAGCATAACCCCAACATCTAAAATGGAAGTCTGGAATTCGAAACCCCCCTCCACATATAAAAAAAAAAAAAAAAAATTACAGTTATCCTGATCTACATTTAGTTGGCATTATTCATCCTATGTAAAATTTATTTTATTCATTTGATCTCTTTCCACTTTGTCTTCCTATTAACACTTGTTAGATGAAATGGGTTTTAATATTTTGCTAGATTCATAACTAGGAATGAAATGATTTCCATGCATCTAATATTTCTAATTATTTTTATCTCATAATATATAGTCACATTTTTTTTCATCTTTTGCTTTCATTTTTATATGATTATATATTGCAAATATAAAAAGATATGGAGATATTGCAAAATCTTAGAAAACAAAATACTTGAAATTAATAAAATATTAAATTGTAAATATCAATAGTTAAAATATAAAAAATGAATTTTAATGATGTATTATAAAAAAAATATACACAAATTATGTGCTCTTAAGCCTTGGAAGGGGAAATGAGAAAAGGGAACCGATATCAACAACTATGGTGAGTTGTAGAGTCCAAGAGATCATAGCCCATGTTTGATCCATCAAGGAGCCTCAAGCCCAAAAAACCGACAAAAAAAAAAAAAAAAAAAAAAAAAGTGTAGCGTTTTTCGTTGGCAACAACAGGTAATGCCTTGAAAGCGGGGATGATTTAGGTAAGATTAAAATGGAGTTTTCTAGCTTAAGATAAGATAATTTTAATTCACGAAAATTTAGAGGTTGGAGGACGCCATACAATCGCTGAAAATATTCAGATGTAGGGTGGTAGAAATCGCTAGATGACTACGAGGGTGATGTAGTGGAGAGGTGTGAGTGAGGCTCGTTTGTTTTCAGAGATGAGATGAGATGAGTTGAGATTAAAGTTAAAAAATTGAATAAAATATTGTTAGAATATATTTTTTAATATTATTTTTATTTTGAGATTTGAAAAAGTTGAATTATTTATTTTATTTTGTATGGAAATTTGAGAAAGTTGTAACGATGAGATGAGATAAGATGAGATGAGATGTTTTCTGAAAGCAAACGAGACCTAAATCTTGGGGGTAATGATACCCTTACTATTTCCCACTATCGGATTACTATCTAGTCTACATGGCTTTATTTTTTCCTTTTTGATCTATTTGACAAGTCTACATTATGTCTATAGCCTCAAGGTCGGGTGATTTTTGAGACTCTCTTCACTTTTTAATTGAGTATTCGGATTTGCTTAAGTGGGTTTTTTCTCTCTTCCCTTTGCACTCTATTTTGTTATTTTTAGCATATGGTGTCTTTGTGGGGTTCTTGGATCCAAAGAGGTGGGTCTTTGTTTTTGGAGATTTGTATCATTACTTTACTTTGCTCTTATCACTTGCTCTTTTGGCCTTTGTGCATATTTAGAGCTATGAAGAATCTACATTTTTGTGTGAATCTGTTAAATTTCTCTCACTTTTATAATGCAAGTTTGGTAGTGTAAAACTCAACTTTGGTAGTGTAAAATGTCTACAAATTCTATGTTAAGCTCAGCTTTTAGATCAACATCTACGGTGTGGTGTGAAAGCAAGTCTACAAACTCTTTGTAAGGATGCAAATTATGGTAGAAGGGTTTTTATTTGTAAGAATTGGCAAGTAAGATGCCATATTTTAACCATGTCTTTGTGCTTGAAAACCAAGCTTGACCCATATGTTTGTTGTTTTGTTTTGCAGTATGGCCTGTCATGCAAGTTTTCCACTTGGATAGGTCTTGAAATTCCTGAATATGGTATGGCTATAATAGAACATCTCCAAATAATGAACAGACTGTTGATGGCAAATACTAGTCAAAACGATATATCAATTGAGTAAGCGGCATCTAAGAGGTCGACAATGGAAATAGAAGCTACCCAAATAGAAATTCAGAATAAAACATGCAAAACAAAGATTCTCTTGTGTAGATATAGGGCAGGTTCCATTTATAGTGTCGTGGATTTCTTTTTTTCTCTATTAATATGGATGCTGCTTTAATTTAACCAATCAATGAGGTTGGAAGTTTTTCTAGTTTTTTGTTGAAACTTTGTTATATGATGTTGGACTTAGACTACATATTATGTTTGGTATTGTTAATATGAGGCAGGGAGATTTGTATATGTGTGGTCCTTCAACAGTGAACATAGTAGGATTGTTTAAATTCTTATGTTTAGTATTGTTAAAAATCTTTGACTCGATAGATTTTTTTTAGCTACAAACAATAGTGAACATATGCAAGAAAATATCAGTGCACAATATAATAATGGCACTCCCATTATATTCGGATTAAAAAACGAAACAAGAACATAAACAGTGCTTTAAAATATATTAATCTTGCTCGTCTTACGTGTTATTTTATTTTTGATACCTTTGAACGATGTTAATAGGTTTCTTATGCAAATGGTTGCCCCTGGGATTATATGAGAAGCTCCTGGCATGATACTAGACACTCAAAGACATCCATAAAAGAATTTGAATAACAAATTAAAATCACTTGTATTGATATTCAAGTTAGAAGGAAAATATTCAAGTGATTTCTCCATACTACAAGAGGTGCAACGCAAAGTACCCAACAAAAGTATCCTCACCGTAGGAGGCGCGATGTGGAGGTGTGCTCAAGGGTTGGGCTTGACGTCTAGGCTCGATGTCTCTCTCAGGCCAATGCCGTACTGTGGAAAGAGGGACTTCTGAGAGGGAAAGAGAAATCATGTGCAAGAGTTGAACTGTCTTAGGTTGATAACGTTTATAGTGGCTTGCCGTCGGCAAGGATGGACATTCGCACTGGCTAAAGGCGGGTTTTGGGCGGGAGGAGAAATTGCCACTTGAATAAAGGAGACGATTTGAATAAACCTTCATATCTCAAAGAAAGCTTATGAAAACCTCAATCAAATCTTAAGTGACAAAGTAGTGTAGACAGAGAGTAGAGAAGCAAAGCAGTGATATAGAGAAGAAAAGAAAAAGTAAAGCCATGTAAGCTGGGGTAGTAAACCGGTAGTTGAAAGTAGTAAGGCCATCATTATCCTAAATCTTGAAGATTTGAGTCGAGGAATTTGTTGAAACAAACATTGTGCATGATAGTTTGAGCTCCAATAATGGAAGGTGCATGGGCCCATGTGCCTCTTTGGGTGACAGGTGAGACATAGGACCATCATTCTAACTTGGTGATATAGAGCATGATGCTCGGAGGTGGCAGATAATTCATTTTCCATTATAGGAAAAGAAAAATATACATATAAAAAATATATATATACAATAATGGCTTCTGAGCTTTATAGGTAAAGGGGGAAGAGAGAAGAGTGGGAGCGTGGAACTCCTCATCCACTCAATGAGCATCTTATGTGGGTGAGAAAGTGGTAGGTTTTGAGAGAGAAGCATTGATTTTACACTCACAGAAGGGGGGGGATCCATAACAAGTTATTCAAACACCTTTCACACTTCAAAAAGTAATAGCTACGGTCTACTAATCCCACCATATTGAATATTCCTGGATAATGTGGACTACAACACTAAATAGAGTGGGGTCTATATGCTATATTTATATCTCGAAGAAATGACTAATGCTAAGTGTACAAGTTTTCTGCCACGTCGGGTTGGTCAACAGCCGATGTTGACATTAATATTTAACCAATGTCAGCTTATCCTGTCCATGCCCCTATTATAGATATACATATGAAAATTTTTAAAATGATAATAGTTTTATATGATATATTAGATCTATTTTATAAGCATCAACCCATATTTATTTTTAAATTTGCTTTTGTTAAATGACTGCCTCTACACCTCTCTCCCTGTGAAGGAAGTCGCTCGAGCCAAAAGACAGCCATATAATTGCTTGTTAATCTTTTAACCATGTTCAGCATTGCCCAAGTTTAAAATCGGCTGGGAGAATCTGCAGTTGTTTTAATAAATTCATGTAGCCCTTTGGAATAGGGATAGGAACAATGGTTACTGATTGATTCTTCCTCATTATAGACTCAATTTATTTCCACTAATGCTTACATTTATTTAATTCAAACCGTGAAAAGAAATTCGGCAACAGTTTTTGGGGAGTAGAGTTACTTACACTCTGAAGAATATCCAAAATCTGCAGAATCAAATCCAATAAGCATTGAATTCAGTAGTACATCCTCAGTAAGCCATTCCCTACAAATCTAAGCCAGCAAGCACGTTCAGTACATCCTCAGTAAACGAAAAGAGAGAGGCATAGCTCGTCTCAGGGGACTTCTACTTCTTCCTTGAACCATTTCGCTGCGGTTGTTAGACAATTTTATCCATCTACTCACAATAATTGGAAAATCTACATCAATAATAATTCTTTAAAAAAGATGAACCAATAAAAACAAAAAATGGGTAGAACAATAAAATCAAGCACGAGCCAAATATATAAATGGAAGGAACAAGTTACTGAATTTGATAGTGTTATAAACCAGTCCACGTGAACAGCGAACACTGATGAACAACCCAGCAGGGAGGGAGGTAAACTCATATCTGCTGTCAGCTGTAAGGTAGACAAATGACTCTCAAGAGCTTTTCAAATGTGGGTGGGCTTGATTGACGGATTAATGCTTTTGGAGACTCAAGTCTTCGCATTCCTAGTAAAGTCGATGCAGGTTTGGCAGCTGCAATCAGAGAAACGACAGATTTCACATCCAAAACAGACACAAGAAGTGCAGCCCTTGCATGTTGGAGAACGCGTGCAGCCCCTGTACACTCTGCGACTCGCTCGCTCCTCGTCATCATCACATGTAATTCTGAATACAGAAAGCCGTTGTTTCACATGAGTAACTATGAAACTCAACCAAAGACGCTACCATAAGAGTTAATGCCTACTAAAATCACCAGTGTCATACAAAGATAGATACATAAATATTCTTGTACATGAAAAAAGATATACAGGAATGCGTAGTGATTTTGGTACGTGAGTGTAGATGTGTGTGGGTGGGTGGGAGGTTGCACCCCTTGTCCATTGCATTTTGAATAACGAGGCCTTGAAGATATATTATTGGCAGTGTCCCACTAATAACTTTGCAAGGCTTCATAATTTTAAATGTATCTAGTGCAAGATAGCTGGCATAAAAAAGTACATCACTCATAGTCTCCAATTCCCTTGATATCTCTCTCTTTCTAGTCTTCGATAACTTTCTAGTTCTTCAATGCAAAAAGTCCACTCAGAAATCCCGATGGCTTTTGCTGCACTCCTTCGATTGATACCTTAGACAATCCTATCCATTTTTCATTATCTTATCTGTCAAGGCTCAACAAGCACCATACCAGCATTGACACATACCCACTTCAATAGTGTTTCAAAGTTCAAACACGAGCAAACATCTTTGTAGCATTAGAAAGACAATGAGAAATTAGCTGATAATTAGTTATTAAAGAGTAAATAAAAAGCCAAGCAAAGTTCCTGGAGCTAGGGAGCATGGAAAACACTACATACTAAGTTGAGTATGTCTTCAATTTTTACATATCCGTATATTATGATAAAGCATTTGTGGCCTGAAGTGCCTGAAAGGTGAAGACCATTTTTTCCAATCACAATCTTAAGAGTGAGAAGTTGAAACCAGAAACATATAAAAAGCTCCTCTTAAATTATGCCAATGCAGAAAGATTCCACTTCAAGGTCCAAGATAGGTTTACCTTCAGTCTAAGACTTAGACTACACAGGATCATTTGCATTCCATCAAGAGGCCATAATGGTATGAAAGAGCTAAGCTACCTTTTATTCTCAACTCAGAGAGCCAAAATCAACATTTTACATGTATAAGAAATTCTTCCATATCCTATATATGAAACTGTGGAAGCTTGCAGAGGTTTTCCCCAATTCCCTCACAGGAACAAAAATTACCTTGTGAAATTTACTTCAGGCTTCATTTGACATACTAACAACATCTTCAAGATTTTAATGATTACTATGAAAATGACACACCATGGCTGAGGTCCAGACCTAACCAGACCAGGGTCCCCCAAATCTATTAAACAAACTTGCATCTTGAAAAATCAATTTAGGGACAAATCGGAACCTTCCAGGTCACTTACAATCTAAAAGATGCTATTTTTTGTAACAAAGCACAAAGGTATCCTATGTGGAAAAGAAAAATCTACAGTAAAAGTAGAGATAAAGAAACAAACAGGCCAGCACATTGAATGAGCATAATGCAAGCCATTAGAAAAAGATTTATCTGATTGAAAATAAGAAAACTGCAATCATTTCAGTCCTGATATGCACTGACACATTTCTAGATACCAATTCTCTAGGATAAAATGGTAAACATAAGCAGCATGTTACTGAATGGCTCATATCCTCATATATCAAATAAGAAATTCAACATTATTATTTTGAGGATAAAAAAGAAAACAGAATTCAATGTAAGGGCAAACATACTTATCATATGAAAGATCAGAACATTTCCAATTTACATCTGCCAAAGCATCATGATGAATGCGACATTCCTCTTTTGTTCGCAATCGGAACCTACGCTCCTTGTTGCATCTAGTACAACGAACAAACTCATCACGGTGAGAAACTCGTCCATTATGGGATCTGTGGGACCCATTAGCATTTTTTGATACTTGGTTGTAGTATTTGAGCAGCACTGTCTTAAACAATGGAACCTTCTCCCCATTAACTATAACCCAAATATTATTCTTCCATTTCCTAGCTGTCTCTCTTCCAGAGTGCTTCTCAAATGCAGCCGGAGTCAACTTGTCTAGTCATTCAAATAGTCAGTAGAGGAATTAGATGATCAGAACTATAGCACATGCTGTACACAACAGAAAGTATAGCCCGCATGAGATTATAAGAATGAGTGAGAAGACGTGATAGACCAGCATCCTTACTAGTTCAATACATTGCATTTTTAAAGGACAATGAATCAGAATTTGGTAGATATTGACAAAAGGATTGTGCTAACCAAGTTAAAGTCCCTAACAACTGATCCAGTCATTACATCTACAACATTCTCTTGAAAGAGCCATAAGATGACCGACAGTATGAAGAAGAAATAATGGTTAGGGACTGATAGTAGGCAGGTGGTTCTTTCAATTCTGATGATTGGGATCAGAAATCAAATTATTCAATCAATCAGAAAGATATATTATTTTTATTAGAACATTCACATCACAAGTGGTCGATTAATTAGGTCGTCAAACTGAGTTCAGGGCTTACAATCTTTCAGAATACAAGTTTGGCATTGCACAAAGAAATCTTCAAGCAATCCTCAAGAATCTTTCTAGGTGCTAATCCAAAAAGCTGTCATTGCAAGCCGGATACCTAAAGCTATATATATATAAATATATATATATATATTAATAAGTAGATACCTAAAGCTATATATATAGGCGGAATGCAGCACCTTATTAAATCCTCAGCCATCTATGCTACCCATGAAACCTTCAATCTAGACACTTGCACCATGGAAACGAAAATGCATGCATACCAAGAGATGCATGAACCGCATATCAACTTGGCAAACCATGGCCACGATTGTTCATCAGAATTCAAGCTCAAACTTTGATCATTGCCCGAAACGATCAAGGCCTAAGAACAAACGGATCACCATAGGATTATCAAAAAGAAAAGAAAATTTTCATCAGTGACTCCAGTGGTAACATACCAACGGAACCGAGAAGAGGAAAACATGGAGAAAACCATAAAATATACAACCAATGCTACATCATCCCTCAACATTATACTCTGCTGAACAGAAAGAGCAGAACTTGGAGGGTAAAAAACCAATCTCAAACTAGCCGAAGAGATTGAAATAACAACCATAATGACAATGCAGGTTTCATTCAATGATACGTACTCACAGAACACCACCGTATTAAACAAAACAGCCACGTTTCAATCTGAACCGGACCATATCCTGTTGGCCATATACATAACTGCACTATATTGTGTTGGAACATTGAAGATAACTCCTTCACTCAGACAAAACAACATACACTTGAACTGTGGAACAGAAAAACAATGAACAACTTGCAAGGCTCTCCATCACCAATAACTCTACTCCCGAAGCAGATTAAATAACAGAAAGTGGTTCACATCAACGTCAAACCCCAGTTCACCACAAATGGTATATGCACACGCATACACGCATCCAACATGCATAAAATCAAAACTCATTTCCCAAAAAGAGCATGATAAGGCGGAGAGAGAGAGAGAGAGAGAGACCTTCCTGACAACCAGGGGTGCATTCACAAGTGATCTCAAGGTCACCATTTTGGAAAACCCTAAGCCTCCCAACGGCGTCACCATATCTGTGGCTGGTACACCCACACATGACCTCTATATAGTCCAAGCCCCACTTCACCTCACTCATCTCTTTCAGCTCCTCATCGCTAAACATCACCACCAACTCACACTCTCTCTCGGCCCCATTAGCCATTCTCTCTCTTTCTCTCTCTCTCTCTCTCTTCAAGCAGAAACAAGAAAAACACTCTGTTCTTGAACAACAAAGAGAACGAACCCCGAAAACCCTACAAGATATTTAGGAGAGAAATCGCAGACAAAGTAACAAAAAAAAAACCCTTAAAAACCGAAAACGAGTACTCGGGTATAAGAGAGAGAGACCCAGAAGAATATATAAAAGGGGTAAAGAGACGATGTTCAGAAAGCACGCATCTCCAAAGGGTCACTCCAAGAGATCCGGTGGAGAAAACGTTGAGAGATGGAGGGAGAGAGGGAGAGAGGATATCAGAGAGTGAAGGCCCGGGTTGGGTTGGTGTCTTGGTGATGCGTTTGGGGTTGGGGTTGGGAATGAATGAGCTGGCGAAGGGAGAAACAAATGTCGTGGGCTGAAGGGGCGAAGGGTGGGGGGTGTTAAAGGACGCTCCGCTTAGGGTGCTATTTGCATGATATGACATGAGAGAGAGAGAGAGAGGGAGAGAGAGATCAGTGCTTTGGGTTTTGTGAGGATCGAAAATCCCTCTCCTGGGATGGGGAGCAGACGAGGTTTGGTTTTTTGACAAGTAACTCTTGTAGAGTCGGTCCCCCCAACCCTTTGTTTTTTTTTTACTGGGCCACGTTTGTATTGGTGGTTGAACTGTTTTTGTAAGGTGTTGAACATTTTAGGCCATGTTTGGAACATGAACGCACGTCAATTTATTTCAAATCAATTATTAATGTGATTTATTATTTTTTTAATTTTTTATAAAAAAATTAAATTCATCTCAATCTATTTTATACATTTAAACGCATATCTAATTTATTTATATTCAATCACATCTTAATAAAACTCACAAAATATTACTATTTAATTATAAATCATCTCAACATTCAAACACAACTTTAAAATCAAATATATTAGGATTAGATGCGGAATGATTAAGTAAATGGTTAATATATAGTACAATATATAGTTTTATGGATTATGCATGCATGCATGGTACCTGGCCGTGATTTAATATTTCAAAACTCTTCTTTTTCTCTTTTTTGGTTCCTCAAAATGTTGTGACTTCCTCGTTTAGTTATGCAGTTTAAATGAGATGAGATGTTTTGTTAAAAGTTAAATAAAATATTATTATAATGTAATTTTTATTTTGATATTTGAAAAAGTAGAATTGTTTATTATATTTTATATGTGAGTTTAAGAAAGTTACAATAATTATATGAGATGAGATAGTTTAGTTTTGTATAACAAAACCAACGTCCATTGTGCAGCTCGAATCACATTAATGCGTGTAATATTATTATTATTTTATTATTACACGCATATTTGAAACAAATTAGCTTCATATGTGTTAACAAATTTTATTAGTTTAGGTATAAAAATGATCACCTCTAGTACTAGACTTTAGATACAAAATTAAAATAGTAAAACTTTACACCACATGAGTTGGCGAGATCCATGCATGGCGTAGGATCGAAAAAATTAAATAGTTAATTAATTGTTTATTTCACCATACCAAAGAAAATCAACATGATCAATCGGAGGCCATCAAGTACTACTTCACCAAAACCAAAATTGTAAGAAAATTAAAATGAAATCCACCCAAATGATGAGAATATTTTCCAACTTTATTGCTAACATTATAATTACATGATTAATTAATTAATTAATTTATTGGAAACCATGCCTCTTTGCTTTCTTTATAGTTACAAGCATGAACACCAGCGCGTCCGAGTCTTTTGCCTCTTTTTGGCCCATTTTATGCATTAATGCTTTATGCGTGGGGACGTCGATCGACGGCATGCATGTATCTCGTGGTCCATATATAGAGCCAGAAAATCCAGTATCTAGATAGATATATATATATATATATATATATATATATATATAAATGATCATGGCCGTCAGATTGTATCCAACGACAAACATTTTATTTTCTAATGCTTTTTCTACCCCAGCTAGCTAGCATTCATAGTCTTGCATGCATGGCATTGTTAATTTATTACATTATGAAGTAAATGATTGCAAATTCCCTCATGCTTTTGTTGCTGTTCCGAAACTGTGTTCCCAGCAGCCGGCCACCTTGTTCAAGGCAGGCATGAACATTGTAATCGACCGAGCACGTACGTACAGATCGCGCAAGACATGTGCACAGCTTGTAGCATTTGAAGATTACTTCATGGAACTTGATTTGATAGATAGGGCTGTCTGGGAATTTGCTTCCTCCTGTTAATTATTCTCTAGAAAAGACTGCTCTGATCTAGTACTTGAAAACTGCCCCGGCCTGTGCTTTAATTTGGAGACAAACACATATGAAATACGACCACGTACGTAGTACAAAAAGGTGCAAGAACCAAGTTTGATTTCTCGGCCTCTACCTACATGAGGCATGTCGGTTGTTGGTCACTTGCTCTAATTATCAAAATTTGCCTCTTCTTTTTGGGTTCATGCAGCATCATTAATAATCCTCAGCGGGCATTTAGGTAAAACAGGTTTTATATACTAATTTGAGGTTAGGACGTGTCGGGTCTTCCGTGGAGACAATAAATTAAAAAGCATGCATGCATGCCAGTTCGTCTTTAGGACAGCTCATGCTAGCTATTACTTCTTGGTTTTTGGACCCAGTGGATAGTTTATCTTTGGGGTATCATTGTGAGATGTGAGATTTAAACAGATATCTTGAATGCTTTATTGGGTGTGAGTTGAACAGCAGCTAGCTAGGTTTGTATTGCATTAATGCATAAGCTGCAGTACTAAGCAGTAGTGCCATAATTTGCTGGTATATTTATTTTTAATTAATTTGATCAACTTGTTGGAACAGTACTATATATGTCCTAGCTAGCTGGCTTTCTTTATCAACAAAGGCCCGATTCAGGGGGCAAGAAGCTGGACTGCTAGCTCTCTGTTGGTTCGTCATCCCCTAATGATGCCATCATCATTTTTGAATAAAAAAAAGTGGGTTGAATTCACTGACATGGTCGATGGTTATCTCGGCGCCTTTGGTGGTAGAATTTATATAGACAGCTCTTTAATTACCACTGTGGAATGAGATATACCGATTGATGATTTGCTAGCGATCTCCTTTGCATAGGGAAATTTTGCACCGCACACAGCCCAGTTCTGTAGTCGGTATCACTATATATATATATATATATATATATATATATATATATATATATATATGATAAATGATAAACACGCAACATTTTATAAAATAATATTTTAAAATGAGGACTATTTTTATAAAATATTTTATAAAACTAACATCATTTTATAAAAATATCCTTATTTTATAACATGTGTTGTAAAAAGTATTGTGTAAAGTGTTGTATATTTATCACTACTCATATATATATATATATATATAATTATACTTATCATCTCTAAACATCACACACGACATATTTTTATTTTTTTATCTTACCAAATATATGATGTATAGATAATGAGTAGAAAAATTCAATTAGTTTAAGAAGAATAAAATAAAAAAAATAAATAAATAAAAATAAGTGTGATGTATAGTGTGTGAGGATGATAAGTAATAAAAATTAAACTCATAAATTAATGTAAAGTAAATCTAATAAATCTCATAAAATTATATCAATTTATAAATTTATTTTATATAATCTTTTTACGAATGCAGCAGTTTTCTTTAAACAATAATACATATAGGCAACAGTGTGATAAACAGTGAAGAAAGCCATTTGCTTGACCTGGATTCCACTGGGAAAACCACCAGTCTAACACTAGCTTGATACAGAGTTGGACTATGAATTTGAAACGGAGTATATATATATATATATGGTACTGTTAAGAGTGTTTTTGGACATTTATATATGTAGCTTAATTATTGCTTACTAAAGAGTTAATTCTTCGGGTTGATGATGAAGAGGCACATAATTCAAATTCCTGGGCGGCCGCCAATTCATGCTTTTTGTCATACAATAATCGGTTCCTCTATAATGGTACGAGTATCTGATGCAAAGTCAGAAGATTTTAAAAGTGGTGAAAACAAGTCTCAGAAATGCCAGCTTTGCTTGATTGTTGTGGGGTTCAAATGCCACTGAACGGCCGTACCTCCTGCTTAAAGAAGACTGGCTAGATTTTAAAGATGAATTGAGTTATGGATTATAATATTTTATAAATTTTATTAATTTTAAGAAGTTGGAAAAAAATTAAAAAAATAATGAGTCCAGCCTATCCACGGAAATTCTACGGTCCCGTGGCTCACCTCAAGCAACATAGGTTATGTTGTTGTAAATATCTAAGCAAATCATAATAATTTTTTTTTTTGGTTTTGATGCCTCCCCTACAAGGCCAAAAGTATAGGATCTATGCCTCTCAAGTGGCGAAAAGGGTGCTTTCTGAGTTTTTTTTTTTTTTTTTTTCTGATCAGGGAGCTTTCTGGGTTGAAGTTGAGCAGACCCAGAACGGGACAACGTGTATCCTTTAATGTAAGAAAAGGTAGATTTGGTTTCCAACAAATGGTGGGTATGCCAGCTATATATATGTATATTTGTTGAGGTCGTCATGGCTTCTTCAGGTATGGAATCTCTTGCTCCCGGGGCAGCGTAAAAACCGATGTCTTTGTATTCTGGGTGTATGCGAGGACAAATGTACAATGGGGACAGCTATCCTTTTAAGTTTTTGTTCAAATTTGAGTGCTTCAGCTGAAACAAAAAGACAAAGACACGTAGTAAAGTAGATTTTACAATATTTAATATTATTTCTTGTTGATGTCATGTTTCGCAATCCGATAAACTCCACGGGAGGGGCCCAATTATATAACACTTTGCCTAAAAAGTTCCTTAAACCTTGATCTTAGTAGCTTTAATCCTAGTTAATTAGAAGTTAGACTATTTGAGAATAAGAACAATTTTAGATATTTGAGTTGACAAGAGAACCGTATACTTTGAGTTTAGTATAATTATTAGAAGATTTTAGTACAATATTGATTTTGAGGAAAATGAAATTTTTGGAGTTTTATTGGTTTAATAATATAATTTTAGAGAATTTTTAGTACTTTATTAATTTTGAAGATAAGAAACGAAGAAGCCCATAAGGGAATGACACATGACATGTTAGATGGTTGCCACATTAATGGATTAAGTAATTTGGGTTAAATATTTGATGGAATTAGAGAATGTCCAAAGAGTGGTTTCGAAGGACCCAAGCTTTTTGGATATAAAGGCTTATGAGAGGCAATAAGACTTTAGGGCTCTACTGTAGTAAGGAAGTGATGGGCTAAGGTTAAGATGTTAAAAAGTCTTAGGCCCAATAAAAAGGACAATAGGCTATTGGGCCTAACTTAATACGAGTGAAGGCCTTAGGCCCAACTTGGAAGACATAAGAATTTAGGGCTCACTTATTGGACACAAGACTGTGGGCCTAACTATTTAAATCCAAGGTATTAAGCCTAACTTAGTAAGCATAAGGCCTTTTGGGCCAAGCATGCTATAGGTTTAACTCATAGCCCAATTAGGTCAATGTAAGCTTTTCAAGCCCCATCTTTATGGATCTTGAGGTCTCTTTTGATCCCTCAAAATTTGGAAACAAGGCCCCCATTCACTCAAACTCAAAAGCCCTTGAACCATTAACTCACACTCATGACCCTTTCTTGCCCACAAGGCCCAAAGCCTTAGTTTGCTTCTTTTTTACTTTTCAATTTGAAGTCCAATACACCATACCATGTGATTCCTCCAGCCTATGTCATAACCCAATTACCCAAATTAAATTTTGAAATTGGGTTAAGATCATTAATCAACTTACCCATGATTAGTGATCTTTAAACTATGTTTTGGAGCTTAATTTTCTTTCTTAATCTTTTTAGCCTTTTTGATCTGAAATTTTCTTGGTTCATTATTTAATCACATCATTTTTAGGTCATATTAGGACACTAGATAAATCTCCACACATGTCATTAGAAGAAATGACATATCAAACGACAAACTACACCAATTGACACACATGTGTGCCCTTTGTGTGCATGGACTGTTTTTCCTTTAAGCCCAACCTTTTTGTGCCCTTTTCTCAAGGGCACTATAGTCTTTAAACACCTCGTATGACCCCTTTAAACCCAGACCAACCCTTGGACGAATTTGGTTTTAAAAACCAAACTAAAATCCCAAACCGATTGCACCCAAAAGACTAGTTGGATGGGAACCAAATTGGTTGAGCTTCAACCACCCTCCTGCCCATGGCTGAGCCACCACCCCACGCCACCTCCAGCACCAACCAATCCTCAAGAGGCCCTCATGGTCATCATGATCTTTGACTAGGTCTTTCCACCCAAAGAAGGCACAAAAACCAAATGGCTTTTGTGCACCACTTTATTTCAACAACCACCCTCCATTGCATCGTCTTCTTGGAGCTGCTCCTTTATGATCACATGGCAACCAACTCTCCTCCTTCTACCACCTTAAAATGACTTAAAGAAGTGACCTTAAACCTGCACAAAACAGCCATGATGATGAGTCAAGAAGATGAGTCAAGACAATGAAAAAATCTGCCCAAAGATAACCACTTTGAACCTGTCAACTCCATGGTTGGTTTTTCTTCTATTTCTTCTACACCACGACTTGACCAGCACCCATAGGTTCAATGTAGCACCTGTAGTGATGAAATCATGATGATTTAGGGCACTATTTCGTTCTGCACAAGTAACATAAGGTGATGGAATGCAATCTGAAAATTCAACCCCTTACACCACCACTCATCTCATCCAATCACCATGGGCTTAGGCCTACGTCTCCACCCCCTTGGCCACCTATAAAGAGCCCCTCCACCCCCTCATTTCCTCCACACCTCATCTCCAACTCCCCCTTGAGCATTGAGAGCCATATTCCCCTTAGTTTTGAGAGAAACCGAAAGGTGTGTGAGCTTGAGTGTTATTGGAGTTCTTGTGCTAGGAGCTTGAGTGGACTACAAAATTTGTAAGTTTTCTTGCCCTTAATCTTAGTTTACATTTCGAGTTATGATTTTAAGTGTTGGAATGATTTTTGGATGAATTTAGAAAAAGTTACCATGCTTGATTCAAAACTGGGTTCATTAAGGATGGTTTTAAGTGTTAAAATTGTTTGAAGTGGAGATTTAGCTATGGCACGTATTAACATATTTTGATATGATTTATTAATGTCTTAGAATGATCATGGAAGTTTTAATTTTTTATTAGAAGTATGTTAATTCTATCTTGTTTAGATCATCAAAACATGCATGAGTTTGAAGTAAGTTTGTGATTAAGGCATGAAGTTTGATTTTTTCTACCTAGGCTTGATGATTAAGCGTTTAGAAACCCTCTGATTGGGATAAGAATGAAAATGCAGTTTTGGGTGAGTTTTGAAAGCATGTCTTTGTAAATTACATTAGAAACATCAAAGCATGATTAATGAATGATTAATTAAGATTAAGATTTTTAGTCATGATTAAATGTTGGGATGAACTTGCTCACCAAAGAATTGGCCTTTACCATATCATTATGGACTATAGTGATTGTTTGTGACTAAAGAGAATTTCATATGCATGTATTCATAGGGATCAATAGTTGAAAATACATTTAGGCATCAATTAGAGTGCATGCCACAGATTGTGATTGTTTGAGCCAGTACCACTTTGAGTTTTACAATTCTAAGGATATGGATGGCTTTAGAATATAAAAAATATAAGGTCCATGAAGTTTGGTCAAATTTGAGGTTTGTTTACAAATAGTAAAAATTTAGGGCCTTAGTGGCAATTTTTAAAAATTTAGGGGCATTTTGTAAATACTCATTTTTGAAGCTTTTGTTTGTGAACCCCATCCATAGTAGTATAAATTCTAACTTAGTATGAATTTGATTTCAGACGCTACGACTTTTTCAAACTCATGAAATTTGTAAGTTAACTTCTAACTTACACCTTGATAGGTTATTTATGATTTATTGATAAATTTCACATTCATGTTTTGATTAAAATATTATGTTATATGGTACATCGAGTGCATACTTACATGACATGTGATATTTTCACCATTTTAGCATATTGCATATATAAATATCATTTTCATATGAAAGCTTGCTACATATGTATATGTCATAAAATACATTTTTCAACATTGCATGAAAAATAATTTTTTTCACCACCCAAAGGCTAGGATAAAGAATTATCCTAGTGGAACTCCTCTGTCTACTCTGGAGTGTTTAAGAATGGAGTGGTAACCCTTGGGTTGAAGAAAAATAGTCAACGGGCTTCGAATGGATTATTTTTAAAGAACGTCAGAGCGAAGTCAAATGTTATGACACCTAAGACTGGTGGGTGTACATATTATGATATTATAATGTTATGTTATATTACCAATGTATTGAGAACGAGTCTACAAATAACGTAGTTTCAACGTGAGTTGTACTACGGTCACTGACAGGTACTTACAGTGCATATAGGGAACTGTGACAATACCATATGTTATCATGTTACGATTAAATATGAATTACTAATAATGATGAAATGTTATAATGAAATTATGTTTTTGACGGTTGAAGTAAAAAAATGTTCTCTGAATAAAAATATGTGTCTCAGTTTTTCTGAAAATGTTAAGAAATCTGGATGGGAGACACATACTAATTTTCTGCATTTCATATTTATACATTCTTCATGCTTAATTTATTTTTATGCAGTTGGTTCTTACTGAGATTTCAAGTAAATATCACCCATTGTGGAATCGCTATCATTCAACTCGTAATGATAGAAATTGTGTCAGGATTTGAAGAGGACGGGGTAGATGGAGCACTGGATCCGACTGATTGAGGAGGAGGCAGATCTCGAGAAGAGACTGAACTTGATCCTTATGTTTATAGTCTTAGTCCTTCATGCTCTAGAATGTATGAAGCGGATGATTTAATTTTGAAGACTTTTATGTTTAGCTTATGCTACTGTTTGGTTTTGAACCTATGATGGTCATTAATGCATTGTGATGTTTTTAATTATTTTGGCATAAGTTATATTTTCACGCTTAATTCGTTGCGAATATTGCATTCTGCTAGTTGAATTTATAAGATGCATTGCATACTAACTGTCATGTACGAGGGTATGTAACTTTGTGTTACATGTCCTGACGCTTTAAGTCTCCGTTCCAACCCAAGCGGAGGTTGAGGGTATCACAGTCCACCTGCAACTAGAGAGAAATGAGGGCTTCAGGGTGGTAGGGAACACCTCTGATGCAAAAGTAAGTGTGAGTTCTTTGAGAGAATTATGAATTGCAATACCAAAAGGTCTGAACCCCTCTCCTGGCTGAGGGAGGGGGTATTTATACTTGGTCTGGGCGATCCTCGAGATTGAGGTGGTAGGTGCGCTGCTCCTACTGTGGTCGGGTGTCCTTGCCAACTTCCTGATGCGCAACAGACTAGCCATACCTGATTGTGACTATCACTGACATCCCAGGAGGCACGTCATGGCATGCCGAGCCCCAAGATGTATTAAATGTGGCGTGGCTCCCTATTGTGGCGTGCCCGTCTCCGTCCTAATAAATGCGGAGTGGTTCTGGTCAGTTACATTCATCTTTTTGACCTGTTCGAATTACAGGGTTCAGGGAAAAAGGGTGTCCCTGAATGTCGGCTAATAGTGGTGTTAGACAGTCCTGCCTTCTATTCTCTAGTCAGTGTGCGTTGCCCGATTGCTTACCTTCTTAGGACCCCTAGCTCGAGGCCTAGCCTAACCCTGGTCCTTGGGCCCTAGGACTCTTCAGGCATGATAGGCTGAGCCTACTTTCATTAGCTCGGCTCTGGGGATTACTCCCCTCACAATTTCTAATATTCAATGAGTGTTAAATTCTTACATTACGTGTCACTCTTTATTCTATTTGAAGCTCTTTAAGTTGTAAAAAAAAAAAAAATAAAGGAAATCTTGCCATATAAGTTAAGAATATATATAAGTTTAAATATATAGTAGAAGATAAGGATATAATAGTGTACAAGACTATATAATTATATAGTACACCCATATAAGTATTATAAGTAGTATATAAGTATTAGTATAAATATAAGTATATAATAATTAAGTATAAGTATTATCTAAGTAGTATAAGTATATATATATATATAAGTAGCATAAGTATATATACTATATTATATAACAAATATAATAATAACTAACGCAATATTTTTTCCCGTTGGAATTGTATTTGTAAGACGTTCGAATGGATAAAATATTTATAGATACCATTCGAACGTCATAACTAGCCGTTCAAATGGTAAAAAGTAAATATTAACCATCGTGTTTAGACCCTAGCACCGTTAGAACGCAAAAATCGATTCCACTCCACCGCTCTAGTGCCAACAGCTGTTGAACACCACTGACAAAGTCACCATCCATCACCACTCTCCAACCCGCAACAGGTATATTCTCTCCCCAACGTTTTTACAGATTAATTTCTCCTAAAACTTGTTTTAAAAGGTTTGAAAATGACGTTTTGAAAAAAATCCCATTTCAATCCCATAGTCGGCAACGACAAAGTCATCCCAGCCTCTCATTGTTGTTGTGGGAGGAAAAACGAAGGTTTTAAACTGATTATTTACGGTTTTGGCAATGCCATTGCCGAGCTTGATCCAAAAATATCCATTTGAACGTGTATTAGATGTTCGAAAGGCAATGAATGATGATCGTTCGAACAACAATTACAAGGTTCGAATGAAACTCTATTAGCGTTTGAACGGATATTTATTACCGGTTGAACGCACTGTAATACTATTGGAACGTGTTGTTAGTCATTCGAATGGTACATTTCTTATTTTAAGTTTTTGTTAGATATATTTACCTTGTTCTAATTATAATTATCATATTTTGTAATCATTGTCCTTAATTTTATAAATTAAATTTAGCATCATCCCAATGGCTTCTTGGGGAAAGATGCGGGCCGCGTCAAGATAATCATCTAGTGAAGAAGTCTGAGAGAGGACTATTTTATTGGAGCACCAGGTGAAGATAGATGATTTTATGGACCTTCTGTGGGAGAGACATTCTCTCGCATCTGTCTTTCTCGATCGTGGTTGGACATCGAACATCGATCAGAAGGATGAAGAGATGAACAAGATAGTTTCCTACATCAATATTGTCTCTAAGTTCTATAGAGAACTTGGTCTTGCTAGCCAGGAGGATGGCGCATACCCCTTTTTCGTTTGAGGCATCTCAGTCCAATTTTTAGTTAATGCAGTTGCTGATTTTCTTGGTATCCCTCGACTGCCCACTGCATATCTTAACATGGCGTCTAGAGCGTCTACACCTGCAGGTGATGGAGAGACTGCAGAGGAAGAGGATACTGTGATGCCTGATGTGATCGATGGCCTCACTGATCATGAGGTTCGTCAGTTGGTTGTGGGTCCATATGCTCATTCCTATGATGGGAGCAAGAGCATCAAACATGTGGACTTATCTAGTTTTTTCAAGATCATGAATATTATAATAGCCAACAATATCGATCTGCGACTGCATAAGACTGAGGTGAGCATGGATTGAGCATAATTTATGTTATGGGTCGCTCATGGGGTGCCCATTGACCTAGCGAGATATATATTTGCTAGGATTTGATCAGAGGCCACCTATATTATGACAGGTAGAATTTTATTTTATTCAGTGTACTTGGTTTCTACTTTTGATATATATAATACTTTTACTTATCAAAAAATATTTTATGACAAATATATTGCCATTTGGAGTCCTGCTCACACGATTTCTTTTAGTGAAAGGAGTCAGACCAGATGCGTTTGAGCGTATTCGGGAGCCGATTGGACCGATCAACTCGACGACCTTGTTTCGTAGCACCAGACACTCTAGATTTTTTATTTGTGCACCCATTACAGAGGCGGTCGACCCTCAGGGAGGTGCACAGGACATATCTGGTGAGGCATCTATACAGGGTACATCACGCAGTGCTACTCGTGAGGAGATTGCAAATATCGTGCGTGCAGAGATGCGTGCACAAATATCAGAGATCATCGATGCAGTCCGGGTCGCACTCGCAAAGACTGAGTCGAAGCTCATGTCTCGAGTGACTGATATTGAGACACACCTTGCTCAAGTCGAGGCGGTGCTACACGATCTGGCCCGATAATGTATATCTTTTATTTGCATTAAATGTATTTTTTTTTATTGACAATGATGACTATTTGTATTTTGCATAATTAATTTAAATATTCAAATAGTCATGTGTTATATTCCCGCCATACATTATATTTTTGAGATGCAATTAATGTATGGTATTTATTTTTAGTATTTGCTAGATTGTTTATTGTTAATTATGTTTTTTTTTCATTTTACTTATCATTCACGATAATATAAAAAATACACTATAAGTAATATTTATTTAACTACAAATATTATTTAACAAAAAATAAATCACTAAAATATTTTTACATTAATTATATAAAATTAATTTATGAATTAGTAAATATAACACCCCGCTCCCGGAGGTCCGGAGAGTTAGCTCTTATTACTTAATACCAACTCCAATATCACAGTTATAAAATTCAGAAAATTCTATAAAATATTAACTCATTTACTCAACTAAAATATCCATATTCCTTCATAGGGACAACAAAGAAATTCTCACTAAATACTCAAAAATATCCTTAACCCAACACATCAAAATATTTGAAAATAATCAATTTACTAACTATAATTCTCAAATAAGTACTTGTACTCTCGGACACTTATTCCTCTACAATCATCACTTATTGCTAAAACTTCCTACTCATGTCCTCCAGCTGAACCATCAAAATTATTTGAAAAATGTTTGGAAATAAGTAGTGAGTTATCAACAACTCAGTATGCAGAAAACATATATTAGCGTGTAAACATGAGTATTTACAGAGTTCAGAATGCAGAATAAAATACTTTCTTTCAGAATGTAGAATCAGAATATTTGCTTTCCGAATGTAGAATCAGAATATTTACTTTCAGAATATAGACTCAAAACATGTTATCAAAATATGAAAGCGAAAGTTCAAAATATTCATAACCAAAACCCTTTTGGCATAGTATAAACTAAAATATCACATCTTATACTATGATATCAAAATAGAGACATGTTTAACTCCTGTGGTAGGGTTATGTAAACCTTGGCGGCCAACCGAGCAGAAACAAAATGTGAATCTTCCCCTTATTATTCTCGGAGCCTCGAGTGTGCACACAAGAAAGACCACACAGAAAACCAGTTTACTTCCAAAGTGGGTGCACCAAAAACAGAAAAGTTAGTACCAACCTGAACAGAGACCATAGTTTTACACCTGTGGTCATGTCAGAACGGAACAGAAATAGAACAGAATGTTATGCCAGAGGTTTTCAGAAATCACATCATATCATATTAGAGTACAAAACATCTTTAGAACATAACATAATCAATTCACAAAAACATAATTTATGCACAAAATTTCACATTCGCTCTCTTTTGCATAGTTTAGAAACAAAATGCCAAAATAGTTCAAGTCTACATCAGTCATACCAGAAAATACTTTATTCTTAAACAGAATCTCATGAGTAATGCAAAACAAATAACTGAGCTAGTTTAAATTTCTTTTCATAACCAAACATGCATATTTTTCAAAAATTAACTTCAGTCCATTTTATTTTTATACAAAATCTAGTATAGGAACCCTATTTACTTGGACTTCTTAACTTTCTGAATTTCTTCAAAATAGTGCTTAATGAAAATTACTCATCACCTATAAAATAGTAAAGTGATACTCGTAAATTTCTCGTCTAACACGTAATTCAATATTTAACCTAAAATGTTAAAAATTGACCTACTTTAATTCGTCAAAACTTAAAATTTCTCTTAACCCTAAAATATCAAACTTCCCAAATTTCTCAATAACCATATAATTCATCTGACTATTATACTCTAAGTCATTTCTAAACTGCATAATAATATTTTACTAAATACAACTATGCCACAAAAATGCATCTCTAGTTTTAAAAATTCTCTTAACATAATTATAATAAAACTGATTAAAAAATAGGAAAGTAAGAATTTCATTTAATAAAAAATAGACTAATTAATTTCTTTTTAAAGGGTTCAAAATAAAATCTTGCACTTACTATGTACTTCTAAAAATATATTATCACCAATAATATATCTCAAATATTTATTTATTTTCTTTATAAAATCTTGTATTTAAAACAAAACCTACACAAAGTGAGTTTAATATATGTAGACCAAAACATGATCAACCTATAATTAGTTTGATGATAAGGGTATTTTAGGAATTAAACAAAACATATAAGGGCTCTTTCGAAATAATAGAGATTTATAAATACGTATTCATAACAGTATAACTTCGTATGGTAGAGGAACCATACTCACCGAGTGATGGAGGGTATGAAGGCGACGAGTTGGGTGGTGGGGGCGGTGGTAGAACACTGGTTAGAGAGAGAGAATGATGAGAGAGAGACCAACTAATGAGAGAGTGAGGGGTTACGAGATGAGTAAGCCAAGCATCAGAGAGAGATGAAGCTCACCATGAGCCTGAGGTGGCGTGCGGCGAATTGGGGTTGATGGAAAGTTTTTTTTTTCATCAGTGGTTTTTGTGTAACCTTGCCATGGCTGGTGGCACTGAGAATGAGTTTAGGAGTGGCTGTAAAGGGGTGGCTCTGTTTCGGGTGTGGGAAAACAGGGGACTAAACGACTGGGTTTTCTTGAGAGGGGGTGGTGTTAATTATGGTGGTGCACGGCTAGGTGGGCTTGGGAGATGGCTGATCAAAGGGAGGAGACGAACAATGGCTCTAGTGTAGCCACACACGTTGTAAGGAGCCCGTTTACAAGTTGGGTAGCCCGCAGCCCTCGTTTCTAGGCCTATCTCTGTGGGTCATGCAAGATGATGCTGGACGGGCTGACGGTGCATGTCAGTGGGTCTTTGGGCTTTGGTGATGCTAGTGCTCGGTTTGCAGTGGGTGGGCTAGTGGTTGGAAGTAGTGGCAGTGGAGGCTGTGAGGGTGTTCTGTCATGACTTGCAGTGTTTCTATGGTGGTTTCTTGGCTTCAGTGCACGAGAGAGATGGGGAAGGAGATGACAACCCTATTCTTGGGTTTTCTTCATGCACGAAGGATTATATATATAGGCGAACGAAGAACAAAAACAGACCCTAAAGGGATGAGGGAGACGTGTATGTGCATGTGAGTGGATAAATACATTAGAGACATCCATGCTTATGACTAAAAGAAAGAGACGTGTAAAGGTGGAGAGTTTCTAAAAACAAACTGTCGTTGGGTTTTCCAGTTTAATAAAAATGGGCGTGGGCCTTGGAGTGATCGGGTAGAGCCCACTTCAAAAATCTGGGTCCAAGACTGGTAGTGAATAAAAAAAATAAATGGGCTCTTCCCTAGGTTTTGGGCCTTTAACCAAACTCTGCAATATTCCAACTTGTCTCTTGAAAAAAATATCAGCCCATAAAAATATTTGACAAATCAACTGGCTTTCCATACGTATAAATCCAACAATTTCAGAAAGCGGCTTGGTGCTGGTCCTAGGTGTTACAGTAAATCTTTTATGTTCCGTTTCGAAAAAGGTTTAAAAAAATTTCGGCCAATTTGAATTTAATTTTCCACCAAATCATCCATTCAAATGCTCACGGTGCATTGTTTGAACGCAATATGTGTAATTCGAACAATCTTGCAACCTTCCTGTCAAATTTTTCCACCAAATCTTTCCCGTTCAAGCAAACAAATTGAGGTTCAAACGGATTTGAACTTTCTCCAAAAAAATAAATTACTTCTCCGCCAAGATTACTTTTGAACAAATTTTAAACCATTCGAACAAACATTAATTCTATGTTCAAATGAAATTGTTGTCATTCAAACCGGTTTAACTTTTTGAGACGACCTAATTCGTGACAGAAGATCTGATTCGAACGAATATTTAGCAGTTCAAATATTTTTATAAAGTCATCCATTTTTAAATTTCGTCTCCAATAATTACTTTTAGTAAATTTCATCCCAAAAACTAAAATTTGTTGTAGTGACATGTATAGAATGTGAGGACATCACGACATGTACGTCAACATAGAGATGTTATAACATAGTTCATACCTCACAAATCATGCTGCCCAATGCCCACCTTCGTTGTAACGATTTAGCCAACCATACACCAACTTAATTAGAATATATTTTTCTTTCATCCGTTATTGTAATATTTGATTTTTCATCTCCACTCTTGAATATTCTTTGACGACTTATCTTTATTAATATCTGATGGTTGTACATGAAGTTGGGTTGTCGATTGTAACTTTCCTTACTCAGATGTTTGTATTGATGTATATATATATAGTTAAATGAATGTACACTTGTTTTGGTATTGAAGGCCAAAATAGTTTTTCTCAAACTTTCATGGTATTAGAGTTGACTGGCACCTCATCATGCATAATTTTTATGGCTTCTCCAATTTCCTTCAATCCTCCCAATATTGCAAAACTCATGTCTGGCCTGTTTTCGTAGCCATGACTAACTACATGGGTTCCTTCGATAGTGAACAGTGCCTAGTACAATTTTTTCGCCTCTCTGATCAGATGGTAAAGTTTCCCTAACATTAATCTAGATTATCTACTTTAGCAAAAGGACAAGTTTGTGTTATTTTGGCTAAATGTGACTATTGATAAAATTGTGTATTCCACAGTTTATAGTCTCAACACTGTAGGTAGGTATGGAAAGCCTTTGCCAGGTTCTGTGCCTCGTAATCTCAATCTCACATGCATCATGTCAAACGATAATTGTAGAATTTACAACCAGGAAGCAACTCTTATATGGAGTATCTCCTACATTATCGACTAACCAGTTAGCTGTTGTTGGTAAGCCTGTGGATGAAGATGATTTGATCATCTCCTACATCATTGGTGGCTTAAAAACCTTTGAGACTACTCGCTTGTTTGTGCTAAGGGATAACACTATAAGTTTTAAAAAAATTTCAATTCGAACTACTTTCCCATGAGATTTTTCAAAAGTATCAAAAGTAACTTGTCCTTGCTGATGCATGCAACTTTGCCATGTTGGTTAATAAACCACAACACCGTGGTCCCAAAAGGTTCAATTCTTACCACTCTCCCCTAGTTTCCTTCCCACAATCCACTAGCCAAAGCTAATCCAGATAAACCCACCCTGCATTCGTCTTCCAACAACTCACAAGCGCTCTATTCATCTAATCATCCTCTTTGCCAAATTTGTGAGAAAACTAATGAACAAGCTCTTTATTTTTTTCATCGAATGGATTATAGTTATAAAGATCATCATCTTCCTACTCATGTGGTTGCGATGGTTGCTCAATCCAATGAAGACCATTCTAGTGGTGCCAATCTCTCAATCCAAAAAGCTTATAGGGGTGTGGATACTGTAGCAATAAATAATAGTTCAAGTATCCCTTTTCCGAACGCAAATGTTTTCACTCTTGAAACTCACTCTCAATTATCCTTTAACCGTGTGCTTCATTGCCCAAATGTTATGACCAACTTGCTTTCAATAAATCAATTTTGTGTTGACATTAACTGTTTCTTCATCCTAATGGGTTCTCACTATTTTTGTTAAGCACAACAACATGCATGGGAGCAATGTTGCTGGAGGGTCCGAGTGAAGGTGGTTTGTATCCCGTTCATGTTCATAAAATTGAATCAATAAGTGCAGGCACTTGCATGTTGCCCTCTTTGGTGTTAAAACCCCCTCGATATTTGGCACTCAAGGCTTGGACACCCTTCTTTTCATGCCACCAAACGAGTCACATCAACTTTTACAAGCTTAGCTTCTTATTACCGATTCAACTAAAAAAGATTGTTTCTTCTTTACATCAATTGGAGAAGTAAACAATTGAGTGTCCTTGTGTCCCTTAGAGCTTGTTCATTCAGATGTCTAGATGTTGATCATAACCGTCTTATGACACAGTGACTGTCAATATTATGCAATATTTATCAATGACTACTCTAGGTTTACATGGTTATATCTAGTAATTAATTATATATATCGCTACAAGAAAAATGAACATTTATGACGGATTATTTACAACGAGATCAATGACTATTTGTGATGAAAATAGACTCATTTTCGTAGGAAATAGCTGTCAACAAATAAACAGTTTTCTTGTAGCTAGTTTGTAATAAATATGATGTCTTCTCTTGTTTTGTTAAATTTAAAAATCTTGTAGAAAATTTCTTCTCTTACAAAATTACGCAATTTTAATGAGCCAATAGAAGTGGATATTTATCATGATCTTCTCTTGTTTTGTTTGTGGATTCCAATCATTCTGATTATATTTGTCTCATTTAGGTGCTGTATGGGCTTAAAAAAGCCCTTAGAGCTTGGTTTACCCATTCGTCTTAGTGCCCCCTTGACCTTGGCTTTTTTGGATCCCAAGTTGGTAGTTCTATATTCACATATCATCACAATGATATTTATATGTTTATTTTAATCTATGTGGATGATCTTCTAATGAAAGATATTCATAGTGATATCGTTCTTAATTGACAAGTTAAATATCGGATTTGCCTTGAAGGATCTTGATTCGCATGGTTACTTTCTTGGAGTTCTAGCCACATGTGATTCCAATGATATTCATCTTCAATAAAGCTAGTATATTCTTGATTTCTCCATTGTGCACGTATTTTAAGGGCCAAACCATATGCTGCCCCATGTGTTTCCCTTTCCAAATTAGTTTCTTCATCTGGAACACCACTCATAGATGCTACCGAGTATCACCAAATTGCTGGTGCTCTCCAGTACTGCACTTTCACTTGTCTTGAAATTACGTACTCAGTTAATTAATTGCATCAACACCTCCATACACCAACCACGACCCATTGGACTACTGCGAAACTGTTGCTGCATTATCTATGGGCTCTCCTGATCATGATCTTTATTTTACACATGGTTCCCTTATTCTTCAAGCATAGTGTGATTTAGATCGGACAGGTAATCCAAATGATTGTCGATATATATATAATTGGTTATGGAATCTTTTTGGGTCATTGTCTTATTTCTTGGTGTGCTAAGAAGCAACCCATGATCATTAGATCAAGTGTAGAGGCTAAATACCATGCCTTAGCCTTCATTGTTGCAGAGCTATATTTGTTTTGGATGCTCTTAAGGAATAGAGAATTCCCCTTCACATGCCTCCTAAGGTTTGGTGTGACAATATTGATGCTTTAGCTCTCACAATCAATATAGTCTTTGACTCCTGCACCAAGCACATTGAGATTGACTTTAATTTTAATAGAGAAAAGTTGCCAACTAAGATGTTTGTCTTCAATATATATCATCAGTTGATCAAGTTGCAGATATATTTTACGAAGTGCCTTCTTCTCGGTTCACTCAAGTTGCAAAATATATCATCAAGTTGCAGATATATCAACAAGTTGCAGCTATATTCAATTAGTAGATACAACAAGTTGCAGCTATATTCAATTAGTAGATATATCATTAAGTTGTAACTAATGATTTTTACTCCCTCCATTTGCTTGAGGAAGGCTTTTAACCATGTAATAATCTCGAACGCAAGTGAAGAAAGTGAGAAATTCGCCGCATCCATTCTTAAATATTGATAAAAGAATTTCCAGGTCCAAGAAACTATTTTGCACTTGGAGCATGTTGTATTGGGAGCTCAGATGGTAGGGTTGATCGATGTTGTAGACACTGCAATGATACAATGTTTGGACCAACACCTGGTGCTAAGAGGTTAACTAAGTGGCGGGACTTCGTTTTCTTTATTTAGTAGTTCAACATTCAAATTAAATACGTGGTCAAAATAAAATATAATATAAAAGAAGATGGAGAAGAGAGAAAAAGGGAAAGAGGCTTTGAGGGCTACATCTTTGCTATAAGCAAGTGTCTGAATATATAACATATATCCCTATTTATAGGGGAATGAGACTAGAGAAATAATAGAAATACAATCAATCAATGATACTAAATATTGATATTGATTGATTTACACAAAAAACTAAATATGGTAGAGAATAAGTTATATTACCATACACACTAGAATATTATGAATATATTCTAAGTATGGTAATATTCTATAATAATATTCTAACATCCCCCCTCAAACTCAGGATGAAGAATTTTGAAGTCTTGAGTTTGAAATTTGAGTGTAGTCTTTATATCCATTAATTGATCACCGTTGAGATGATGAAAATGGTGTTGGGGATGTGGCAACTAAAATATCAAATTTAGAGCTGTGGCCAACAATGGGTTATATGTGGCCATGGTCAAGGACCAAAATTAGAAGACCAAAACCCAATTAAAGAATAAGAAGACTCACAACTAATAATGATACATCACTTGCATGAATTTGACGGCGTGTGAGAACGGTCTCTCAAAGATCGAATGATTTGTACCATGCAAACTTAATTCTAAAATTTGGTTTTAGAACAAGTGGCGATGAATGGCTGAAAATCACCGACCGACAACAAATTTACTGGAAAAAGACGTCGGAAACACCAAAATGCCAACAACAATAAGGAAAATATAGTATTTAACATGTAGTTAAGAAGAACACGTTGGAAAGAAAGGGGTGGTCTACAGAATCTAGTCTGGCATTAGCCAAGGACTCTGATACCATGTAGAAAATAAAATATAATATAAAAGAAGATGGAGAAGAGAGAGAAAAGAGGCTTTGAGGGCTACATTTTTGCTATAATCAAGTGTCTGAATATATAACATATATCCCTATTTATAGGGGAATAAGACTAGAGAAATAATAGAAATACAATCAATCAATGATACTAAGTGATTTTGATTGATTTACACAATAAACCAAATATGGTAGAGAATAAGTCATATTACATATACAATAGAATATTATGAATATATTCTAAGTACGGTAATATTGTATAATAATATTAATATTCTAACTGTCCATAAAGACTCAAGAGTGCATAATTCACTGAAATATTTGCGTTAGTGATCTCTTTCAGCTAGCGGAGATTAAATTCATGTATTTTTCAAGAATAATCTCCAGTAAAGAATCAGTGAAATATCCCCTCTCCACATCCAACCCTTCTTCAGCTGCAAGCATCTCAACTCGGCTTTGGACCCTGTCAGCACCAATTTGATTTAGCTCCAAGAGCATGCAAGCTATTTCGGTTGAGTCCCCACCGTGAACCAGGCCCAGTGTTTGCACTGTTGGGAGCCCGCCTTCACGAGCACTCACCATACAAGCAATCCTTCGAGCAACATAAACATCTGTGGAAAAGATGGGTATGTTGTACAATGTGATCCATGGACGTGCCCCGATCATGGTGATGCCTCTTGCTCGAGAAACCATGGTTGGTCCTTCATCAGGCTTCTCCGAAAGCATCTTAGGCATGGTCCACCCTGCCCATTGATTGCCCAAGAAATTTGGTCGGTAGTATCCAAGCTCTCGTCTGATGGTGTCTAGAGCCTTGCCTGTTAGGTGTGCTGCAGCATAGAGGTAAACGGGCACTGCCACTTTCCAAGAATATGTGAAAGCAATTGACATAAAATCCGAGCTACAAATTGTGCATATGCATTATATTTAAGAGAAATATTTTGTTTATAAAGGAAAGCTTACAAACTACTATCAACATGATACATTAGATTTTTTTTTTTTAATATATATACAATAAAAAGAACTTTTACAACATGATATCTCACAACAACCCATGTAAGTTTGTAAGCCATATACGTGTGAGAGATCTTTTGACCAACCTTGAAATTTGTTGCCAATTAATGTTTGTTGTGACTGCCTTGGCAAGCCAAGCCGCTTCATCTAGTGATGCTTGAGCCAGTGGATGAGGATGTCGTCCACGGTGCCGAGTCGGGGGTGAGCCCCACAATGCATCTCCATGTTAATGGCTCCCAAGGCAGTCTCGACCATTGCTAGGATGGTTTGGTGCAATGGGCTGTAAATGGGACTCCCAGTGATGTCACGCATCACGTATGACACCAGGGTAAATCTAACCCTATTATAATCTCCATCTTGAGATTTATTAACGATGATAGTTTCTGGATCAAGCCTCCCCGATTGTTGGATGGCATCAAGGACAGCATGATTCCGTGCTTCAGAGATAAAGAGTTTGCAGCATATTAACAAGGATTGATCTATGGTTTTCTTCTTTTCCTTTTTGCACAAGTGGGGAACATCGATTAAAGCCACTTTGTTACACAAAATCAAACTATCTCATTTCATATTATCATTACGATTTTTTCAAACTTCCATAAAAATTATAATAAATAATTTATTTTTTTTAAATTTTAAAACAAAATTAATATTAAAAAATTATATTGTAACAATATTTTATTTAATTTGTAAGAAAATATTTTATTTCATCTCATCTAAACTGCATAACCAAATGGGACGTAAATCAGTTTATAAAAAGTTACCGAAACCATATGTAAAGAAAACCAATTAAACATATTATCTCCTATTAAATAAATTTTGTTTCAAATAAAAATATATATTTAATTAAATATATTATTGTTCGTGTAATAATTTTAACTCCATATTATATATATATCTGTTTTTTTATTATTTTTACTTAATAAAATAATTGGAGAGTGAATGATGTGACTGAAGTTATTTAATATTAATATAATAAGATAGTGGAATATATTGGGGTTTCATAAGAGCAAAGTTTTATATTTTGAAAATGAGTAGCGCTCCAAGTCGGACAGGTGCCATTTTTGTTTTCACACCAACTATTCAGAAATAGCCATGTAGGCGTGATGGGAGCTAAAGAGTTCAAGGGATTTCATTCCCATGAGTTCATATCAAGGTGTCTCACCAAATTTAGAGTTGGACTCGCATTTAGGTAATTCTCATCTCATTCTTTCTCTCTCTCTCTCCCTTCCTCTCCATCTCCCTCTGAATCAACAAACGGATGCCCCAAACAGAAAAATGAAAACAGATCCCAAATGTGATCTAGCATCTCTTTCTGATCTATGGACGCCAACATGAAGAGAAACGAAAATGAAAAATCCTTACTAGGAATCTTGAGCTGGAAAAACTTTATGTTCATCTAAAAATAATTTTGTAATGAACCTTATTGTAACAGATTTTTCATGGATGATTGTGATATGAAATAGCAGTTATTACTTAGGAGTTTCAGATTGCATCTTTGTTGTATTTGGTGGTATTGCAATTTGGTCATCGCTCTTTGAATTCAGGGCACATACAATGGTTGCCCTAAAGCATTAAGGAGTTTTAGATCTGTAGAGGAGACGAAGAAATTCGGGGGAAAAGAGAAGAAGTGATTTGGAAATTGTTACAATGCTGGATGTAATAGTATGAAAATGTGAAAGAATGTTGATATTTGACGTACGCGTGATGATAGGAATGAGATGAGAAAATCCTTATATGCTGCTTTGCCCTTCATCTTCTCAACTTTTCTCTCATCAACTCACACCAGATGCCAAGATCCCATTTTTACTCCATTTTTGCAATCAACCCGTGAGCCTCTTGACAGAGAAGAAGGGCTATGGGGTTCCAATCGAAGAAGTGCATTGCAGAAGAGAAGGGCTACGGGGGAGGAAGAGGAAAAAGGGGAAATAGAGAATGGTTTACCTGGATCTAATTCCATTGTAATTTCTATAAGTTCCTGATGTGTTTGTTTTTCACTCATGGGTGTAAAAAGGAAACTTACACCCGACCGGTTTAAAGGTTTTTCCTTTGAAATTATAAGTATATACTTTAAAGTACTAATTTATTTAGTTGATTATGCTTGATTTATATCATATATAGAAGACTAAGGCTTAAACACAACTAAATGTGTCACAGGAATTTATTTAGAAGTATTGTTAGACATAATTTTAGGATGTGCATACTCTGCACACTCCTTTTAAAAAAGAGAAATTATACTTTCAGTCGCCCGAAGTAAACGCCGCGTAAGCGTCTGCTGATGTGGAGAAATTTAATCGATACGCATCGTTTCGATTCCACTCTTCCCTCAATATTTTCTTCCCCATTCCCTCCCATTCTGCATCTGCTTTTCCTCTCCTCCTAAGACTAGAACTCCCTCTCTCGATCCTTCCACGATTACAGTACTGTCGAAGACGGCGAGTCCATTCCCTCGAAGCACCTCCATCGAAGACTTTGAAACAGTGACCCAGACTCTGAAACGGCACATACCGGCGAGAACAACAAGTAGGATGAAATTCTACTTGTTGAAGGCTCTAAAATAGTGACCCAGCGATGTTAAAGGATATATGATATAGAATTTTTTGTTTAGAATTATATTTTTGTTTAAGGATGATAGAATTTGAAGTGCATCCAGGAACTTTCTTCATATATTTTTTTTATAATAGCACTGCATATAAACCCCTGAGTTTTCAGTATCCAAGTCAAAGAGATGCTCTGCAATATATTCACCCAGTTCAACAAGCCATGAACAGAACAATCTTCAAGAAGGGAACCTCAGATGGTCCCATTTCCATATTCTTATGGCCTCTACTTCATCAAACATCCCAGCTTGACCAAGAAGATCTAAAGTGTTCCTGTAATTTGGTGAAATGGTAAAATGATGGATCATTAAACTAAGATATTAGCGTAGAAGTTCTAGCAACCCAGCTTGGGGTACAAACAAATAATAAACCCACAAATGTGATATCAACTGGTTAGGGCCTTAGAAACCCATACAAAGGGCAAGATATCTACATCAGATCCTTACTTGTCCATTTAATCCCACTTGATGACCCACACGAAGATATGCTTGAAGACCCACGTGAAGATTTGCTTGAAGACCCAAAGAATCACACACTTCGCACACATTGAATGGAGCAAAAACAAGGGGAATCACTTCACATCATACACGAAGAAATGTAGTTGATTGAGAAGAGAAGTATTGATCTTACCCACGAAGACGACGACCCACACGAAGACCCATGGTTACAAAGACTAGACGAAGACTTTCTCCTTCAACTTACTCCCACACGAGACCAATGAAGAAACAAAACAGATGGCACCACTCCCACACGAAGATGAAGACAAGGCAAAAACGAGATCTGCAGTTCTTCAAACGCAGACGAAGACGCTTAGCTTTGGGTATTTTGATTTGTCTTTCTTGACTGTTTTTTTTCTTTTTTTTTTTTTTTTTTTTATCAGCTGACGTGGCCCACGCCACATCATCCGATTGCGCAGCGACTCCACCTAGCCGCTTGTCTGTAGAAGAACAGTTTAAAAAATAGTAGGACCCTTTAATAAAAAATATATATTTTCATTTGAGTCTCATATATAACTATTTTTTTAAGAGAATGTGTGTGACTTTTACATCCTAAAATTGTATAAATTATTTTTTATTTATTTATTTTCCTTTCTATTTTTTCTTTGATAAATATATTATAATTTATTATATCAATTAAGGTCAAGATTGTATGAGGGTCAAACCAAGTTATAAACTTTGTTATCATTATTTTCATTTCATGTTGCCTATCCATTTTATCCGCAACTTTGTGAAAATATTTTAGGGGACGTTGGGACACAAAGATGATATACCCAATTCTCAAAATTTTTCATAATTTCATTTCTCAATATCACTTCAATACAAAATACTTTTTAATTTCAAATTGTCAACTTTTTCATCTAATTGTTATCAAATTATAATTATCAAAACACAAAAACTAATATAACTTTTACAAATTTCAAAATAAAACACAAAAATCATTGTAACTTTTATTAAAATAATATTAAAAAATAATATTTAGACAATTTCTTAACTTTATAATATTTTTATTCAATTTTTCCTTATTTTCTAAAATTCAATAAAATATTTTAACTTAAAATATTTTACTAATATTAACAAAATCTCGATATACTCTAAGTTGTGTCCAAATGATTTATATATAAGGGCTTGTTCGGAGACTTATATTCTCATATATTCTCAAAATTTCTCATAATTTTATTCCCAACATCACTAAACAGAAAACACTTTCTAATTTCAAATTTTTAACTTTTTTTTATCTAATCATTACTTAAATTTTATCTAAATAAAATTCAGTATAACTTTCCTAAATTTTTAAACAAAATACAAAAAAAATACAACGTTTTTTAAATGTTAACAAAATTATATTCAAATAATTTATTAACTTTATAATATTTTTATTCAATATATTTTTTTCTTTTTTGCCAAAATTCAACAAAATATTTTAATTCAAATTATTTTATTATTTAAAAACTAATTTATTACCATTCACGTAATTATAAAATACTCTGTATGTCAGTCCTTAATCACTCGATTTTAAAACCCACGTTGAATACATAGTCAGCACGTGTCTCACGTTTCCGCTAGCACTTGTCGTTCGACAAGTTTACGGTTGTTTGTCGTCCGGTTGTACTTTTATTGTAAGGAAATTATAATACAATGAATATAATTTTTAGAGCGTCAACGTTAACATTTTGATATCTACATTTTTTGATGAGCAACATTTTGATCTTTAAAGAGTGTCAATCCTCTTGCTCTTCCTTGTTTACATGGTAAGGATGAGAAATCCTACAAATTGTAATTGAAAGAGATCAAGAAATCTTGTTTTAGGAAAACTAAAATATTAATAATGCCAAACAAAACCTAATAATTTAATCAAATAGATTAAGTTTCCTGTAATAATTTTAATTTTAAATAGAACAAGTAATTGATTAGTAAGATTTAATTTGTAAGATTCAAGTTTTAAAATTTATTTGTCAAATCAAATTATGTCATATAAGTATTTTATTAAGTGTGCTCTACACACCGGCCGGCATGAGAGATGATATTTACAATTCTAGAGTATCTTAGTCTTGCGCATCTATTTTGAAAAAAATAAGTAAATCTGAAATTCATATGAAAAAAATATTTTTTTAAATGATAAATATCATCTTTTTTAAAGGAGGTGCGTGAAGTTTGCACACATTAAAATTGTATCTAACATTACTAGTTCTATTATATGTTTAACTTATTAATAATACAAATATAGAGTGGATAATGTGGCTTTGTTATTTAATATAAATATTAGATTTTTGCTATATAGAATATACCATACATAGATTGTTCGATAGTTTCTATTTTTATTGGCTTTCCTTGGCAATAACTTTAAAATGCTATTTTTATTATTGAGAAAAGAAATTTGCAAAAAGGAATTGTGAGGGGAGTAATTCTCAGGGCCAAGCCTGGGGAGTAGGCCCAGGCTAGGTCGAGTCGGCCCAGGAAGCCCAAGAAGGGAAACAACCAGGCATAGTACATTGACAAGAGGACGAAAGGCAGGACAACCTAACACGATCACTGGCTGATAGTTAGGGATATCCCTTGACCTTGAATCCTAGCGTCTAGACTGGTTAGAGAGGTGGATGTGCCCGACCGGGATCATGCCGCATTAATGGGACGGAGGCGAGTAGGCCAGGAAGGGGAGCCACATTGCATTAATGTATCTCGGGGCTCGACACGCCACAACGTGCCTCCTAGGGTGTCAGAGATAGCCGCAATCAGGTTTGACTGGTCTGCAGAGCAACAGGTAAGTGGCATGGAAAGCTGACCCCATACGTAACGACATACCCAATACCTCTACCACGAGGGCCAACCCAGCCAAGTATAAATACCCCCTCCTATGGCTAGGGAAGGGGTTCACACTCTTCAATACTTCAATTGAAACTAACTTAAGTATCAGAGGTACCACGGCCCCCCATTCTCCATCTCAATAGGAACTAGGTCTGAGCCTAACTATGTGGAGTTGTCCAGGCTGCGAAACAAGACATCAACATGAATAATAATATCATGCATATACGAGTAGTAAAGATATAAAAATAGCGATCATATATATCTCATAAACAAGCTCATGTTGGGAACTGAAGAACTATTGCATCCACAATTATATATTAACAAGAACGAAATAGGAAAGAAGTAACTTCGTAAGTCTTCTCTCTGCTTTCCCGCGAAAACAGAGGTGGAAGAAAATTCTTAAACCTTTTCGAAGGGCAAGTTTGCTATGAGATCTTGTGGAAGACGGGGGCGAAAGGTGAAGGGATGGAGGTGTTAGAGGAGTTATACCAGAATTTGAGGCTAACGGAGGAAGAGAGAACGTGAATTGAGTTGACAGGAGAATCGATGGATGTGGCTAAGGAGAAGGGAGCCATAAGCTTAACCGAGAAAGTGTGTATAAAGAGGCAGATTGGGAAAGAGATAGTTGAGTCAACGATGGGCAAGATCTGAAGAATAAGCTTCCCAGCAAGCTTTCAAAAGGTAGGAAATAACACTTTGATCATCACATTTAGAACTCATGTTGGTAAGATGAGAGTGTTGGATGGAAGGCCTTGGCTTTTCAATAACCATCTCCTCATCCTCTAAGCATTTGATGGTTTCTCCCAACCACAGAATTGGAGTTTTGAGAGTGAAGTATTTTGGATCCAAATTTACAATCTACCACTAGCATACATGACAAGAGACTATGGGATCTAGATTGGTAAGTCATTAGGGAAGGTGATGGAGGTGGAGGTTCTAGATGACGGAGTGGGACGGGGGTAATTCTTGAGAGTGAAAATAGAAATCAACTTGCTAAAAGCGATAGCAAGGGGAAGGGCAATTATGGTGAATGAGCGCAATATCTAGGTAAATCTGAAGTATGAGACGTTACCACGAATGTGCTTCAATGTGGTTGGATAATCCATGGAGATAGAGGGTGTGTGGCTGAGGCGAATCGAAGTGAGGTGAGGGAGGGGTTGAATTCTCAGTTTGGGGCATGGTTGAGAGCTGAGGCTATTTTAAGAAGAAGATCTTACTCATCAGGGGCCCAGGGTAACGAGAAAGAGGAGGGGGAATGAAGTACTTTGGAAGAAAGGAGAATTAGGAGAGGAATAACATATCTGAGGAGGCGAGTAAAAAGAGCTGGAGTGGAGTAGAAAAAACTGTGATAGCATCAGAAAAAGAGTAGGTGGTGAATGTGGAGGGGAAGATGAAGGAAAACAGATTAAGAGTGGAGGAGGAGGCTACTACAGACTCAATGAAAGGGGATACAATGTATCCCATTGGAGATGGAATTGATAAGGGACTAATGGCAGTGAATGTAATTGAGGAGGGATCCGGGGCTCAGTAATAATTTGCTTATTTCATGTGAACATATATCAATAAGGAGATGAGAAATGTAATTGAAAGTGTAAATATTCAATCCAATAACCCAAATAAAATCAACTCTTCTTCATGTCTCAAATAACAACTAAGAATAATAAAACATTAACATAGTTTTCATAAACCGTCTAAATCCATTGAAGCGAACTTAAGAAAGATAATTAACCTCCAACACCAACACTAATATTATGAGATACCCAACAACAAATCAATGCTAATTTTCTCCATAGACTCTAATACTGATCTTCATCTAAGCCATCGATGTCATCTGAAATATTATGAAGATTAACGGAGTGAGTTATCAACAACTCAGCAAGCAGGGAGCATATACTAGCATGTAAACATGAGCATTTATAACATTTGATAAGCCGAACTAAACATTTACTTTCAGAATGCAAAAACAAAACTTGTACAAAAACTTTAGAGCAAAATTTTCAGAAAAATAAACTTATTCCAAAAAGAACATCCGTTGGCATTTCCAAACTGAAATATTATAATTAAATCATCTCTTAGCATCACATCGGGACAATACCATGTTTAACTCCCGTGGTAGGGTTATAAACCACCATTATACCCGTGGCTGGGCCATATTCCATGTTTCACCCCCGTAGTAGGGTTATAAACCACCATTATACCCGTGGCTGGGCCATATTCCATGTTTCACCCCTGTGGTAGGGTTATAAACCACCATTATACCCGTGGCTGGGCCTTAACAGAAACAGAACGGATTTCATCGAAAATCCAGTTACACACATATACAGAATCAGAACTTCATGCCAAGATTTTCAGATGACACATCATATCAAAACAAATCACTAAAAGCTTCAGATCATTTCAGATATTCGAGATAAACATAAACAAAGTATTCTCATTTGTTCATAACAAAACTTTTAGAATTCCTTATTCGCTCTTTTACATAGTTCAGAAGTACAGTACACAAAACTAGCTCATGTCTACACCAGTTATGACAGAAAAACACTTTCTCTTATATAGAATTTATGCATATGCAGAATAAACATCTGAGGTTGTTTTCAGATCATCTCTTTCAAAAGAAAATAAACACATTGATTCTCAAAGTCAACCTCCTTTTATTTATTTTATGCAAAACTAGTATATGAACCCCGCTTACCAGACTTCTTCGTATTATCAACACCTTGAGCCGGAACTCTAATAGTAACACCACCTAAACAAAAGAAACATATATCCATCATTTAATAACCAATCTAGTAGGCTGCTATTTATTGAGTAATAAATCAAAACAGTCCCTTCACAGCTCCATAACTATCTAACAATTTAAACTTGAACAACTCTCTCTTCAAACCATTCGCATTTAAAACCCAAAACAACCATCACCTTCTATTAACACCAAACCAATTATAATTATTTCCAAAACCAACAACTGCAACTCCAATAATTAAAACATAACCCAAACCAAACTTCACTTCCAACCTCCGAATAAAGTAATTTCAGTGTAAGCATCAATACTCTAGTCATTCAATAATTCAAAACTTGCATAAAAGTTCAATACAACTAGCTCAAAACACCCATCCTTTTACACCAAATAGTCTCAAATAATAATCCAAAACAGTTTCACAATTCATCCAAAATTATACTCCTCACACTCAAAATTCCAACACACTCTACCGTAATCCAACAAATAAAACATCAACTCAAAAATAAATGTCAAAAATTCTTTTACTGAAAATGCTAATGGTCTGTGCAGAGGGGAAATTATGACTAAGTGTGATGCATGGCCAAACCAAGCAGTGTGTGTGTGTGTGATAGACAAACCGAAGGAAAGAGATAAAATGATTAATGGAATGTGTAACGGCAAGCAAGAATTAAGAGAAACTAAGGATTTAATAGGTGGCGGACGTTACCGAAAATAACTTCAAAAACAGAGGCAACCCCGGCGCCCAGACTTGGTGCCCACAGTCTACTGCAAAGTGCCAAAATCCCACGAAGCAAAATCACAAACAGATGGTGAAGCCCGAGAAGAAAACATAGAACGGAAGAGAGAATGATGGCTCACCTTCGAAGAACCAGAAAATTCGAGACCCACGGAGACAGATATGTCGGTTAAGGATGAAACACCAGTCCACGCAAGAGAGAGACTCTGAGTGGTTTGTAAATGTGGTGAGGAAGGCTCTTCATGCGTGGAACCGAAAATAGAAATCGTGGGGCGTGGGAAGCAGTTGCACGGGAAGGGAGAGAATCACGGAAAAGCAGACCGAAATGCAGAATGAAAGAATCGGCGGAAGAAGAAGAAAAACAGTGCACGGCAGAAAGGGAATTTAATCCCTCCCCAAAACGACGCCGTCCGTCCATCACATGCTGCTCGTGGGCTGGGCTTCGTCCTGACTTCAAAGGGGCTGGGCCTAAAGCCCGGTTATCACATTCTTCCCCCTTATAAAAATTCCGTCCTCGGAATTTGCCGCATGCTATTAGGATCATGGTCGAATAACTGTGGGTACTTGACTTGCATATCCTCTTCTAATTCCCAAGAGGCTTCACTGATAGCATGATTGTTCCATACCACCTTAACCAATGGAATAGTCCGATTACGTAACACTTGTTCTTTTTTCTCTACAATCCGCACCGGCTCTTCTGTATAAGTCAGATCTTCCTGAAATTGAAGAGGCTCGTAATCAATAACGTGGATGGGGTCAGGTACATACTTCCTCAGCATAGATACGTGAAATACATTGTGTACACCTGAAAGTGCGGGTGGTAGGGCTATTCTGTAAGCCACTGGTCCAATCTGATCAAGAATCTCAAATGGTCCGATGTACCTAGGGCTCAACTTACCCTTCTTTCCAAACCTCATAACCCCTCTCATGGGGGCAATCCTCAAGAATACCTTATCCCCAACCTCAAACTCTAATTGGCGGCGACGATTATCTGCATAGCTTTTCTGTCGACTCTGAGCTGCTCTCATTCTAGCTCGAATGGTCTCAATCTTCTCTGTTGTCTCCTGTATGATTTCTGGACCCAAAATTTGTCTTTCACCCACTTTGTCCCAATATAAAGGAGATCTACACTTCCTACCATAAAGTGCTTCATAAGGTGCCATCTCAATACTAGCCTGGTAACTGTTATTATAAGCAAACTCGACCAAAGGCAAGTGTCGAATCCAAGTCCCCTTAAAATCCAGCATACAAGCTCTCAACATGTCTTCCAAAATTTGGATGGTCCTTTCCGACTGACCATCTGACTGTGGGTGAAACGACGTGCTGAAATTTAACTTAGTGCCCATGGCCTCTTGTAAGCTTCACCAAAATTTCGAAGTGAAACGCGGATCCCTATCCGACACAATGGACACAGGTACCCCATGCAACCTCACTATTTCCTGTATATAAAGCTCGGCTAGTTTCTCCAACTTATAAGAAACTTTGATAGGTACAAAATGAGTTGTCTTCGTCAAACGGTCTATTATCACCCAAATTGCATCTTGTCCTGTCGATGCCCGTGGAAGGCCTGTAACAAAGTCCATAGAAATATGCTCCCATTTCCATTCTGGAATCTGAAGTGGTTGCAATAACCTTGCTGGTCGTTGGTGTTCTACTTTCACCTATTGGCATGTTAAGCACTGAGCCACAAATTGAGCAATCTCTCTCTTCATGCCCTCCCACCAAAAAGACTCTTTCAAATCTCGATACATTTTTGTACTACCCGGGTGAACTGTGTAAGGGGAGCGGTGCGCTTCTTCAAGGATAAGTCTTTTTATTACAACACTGTTCGGCACACAACATCTGTTTCCAAACCTTAAAACTCCATCTTCAGAAACATTAAACTCAGGTTTATCCCCTTTTTCTACTTCTTCAATTAATCTTGCCAACTTAGAATCTTCTTTTTGAGCGAGCTTGATTCTGTCTATCAGAGCTGGTTGAACTATTAAACTGGCTATTAATGCCTGCTGGTCACCCACAACTACTTCAATATTGGCTCTTTCCAAGTCCATTAATAAGTGTGGCTGAGTGGTAAGAGTTGCAATTATTGGTCCCGTTGGCTTCCTGCTAAGTGCATCAGCTACAACATTAGCTTTGCCTGGATGGTAGTTAATGTTGCAGTCATAGTCCTTGACTAGTTCGAGCCATCTCCTCTGTCTCATATTCAGTTCTTTCTGAGTGAAGAAATACTTCAAACTCTTGTGATCCGTGTAGATTTCGCACCTTTCACCATATAAATAATGCCTCTAGATTTTAAGTGCAAAAACAACGGCGGCCAACTCCAAATCATGTGTGGGGTAATTTTGTTCATATGTCTTCAATTGCCGAGAAGCATAAGCTATTACCTTTCCATGCTGCATCAAAACACAACCCAAACCCAATCGTGAAGCGTCACTATAAACCACAAATCCTCCTCTTTCGCTAGGGACTGTCAGAACTGGAGCCGTCACCAATCTCTTATTCAATTCCTGGAAGCTTTCTTCACATTTTTCAGTCCAAACATACTTATTGTTCTTCCTAGTAAGGGCGGTAAGGGGAACCGCTATTTTTGAGAAATTGTCTATAAATCGACGGTAATAACCAGCCAAACCCAAGAAACTCCTAACTTCATGCACATTGGTTGGTTGAGTCCAGTTAACTATTGCTTCAATTTTCCCGGGGTCTACAGAAATGCCATCCCTTGAGACTACATGTCCCAAAAATGCAATAGACTCAAGCCAAAATTCACATTTCTTCAGCTTGGAAAATAAATTCTTATCCCTGAGTGTCCCTAGTACTTGTCTCAGATGGTCTTCATGTTCGGCTTTGCTCTTGGAGTAGATTAATATATCATCAATAAACACCACTACAAATTTATCCAGAAACTCATGAAATACTCTATTCATCAAGTCCATAAATACTGCTGGGGCGTTGGTTAAACCAAAAGGCATGACTAAAAATTCATAGTGGCCATACCTGGTCCTGAAAGCTGTCTTAGGCACATCCTCCGCCTTGATTTTTAATTGATGATAACCCGATCTGAGATCAATTTTAGAGAACACCTGCACACCTTGCAACTGATCAAATAAATCATCGATGCGGGGCAACGGATATTTATTCTTTATGGTCACTCGATTCAGTTCCCTGTAGTCTATACACATCCTCATTGTCCCATCCTTCTTCTTCACAAACAAGACTGGAGCTCCCCAAGGTGACACACTAGGTCTAATGAAACCTTTGTCTAACAAGTCTTGCAACTGTTCTTTGAGTACTTCCAATGCTAGAGTACTTCCAAATTCAAGAATATATCCATTTTTTAAATCTCAAATCGAACGTAAATACTTCAATTAAATAAATCAAATAAACTCATTTATCCAATATTCAATCCAATAACCCAAATAAAATCAACCCTTCTTCATGTCTCAAATAACAACTAAGAATAATAAAACATTAACATAGTTTCCATAAACTGTCTAAATCCATTGAAGCAAACTTAAGAAAGATAATTAACCTCCAACACCAACACTAATATTATAAGATACCCAACAACAAATCAATACTAATCTTCTCCATAGACTCTAATACTGATCTTTAGCTGAGCCATCGATGTCATCTGAAATATTATGAAGATTAATGGGGTGAGTTATCAACAACTCAGCAAGCAGAGAGCATATACTAGCATGTAAACATGAGCATTTATAACATTTGATAAGCCGAACTAAACATTTACTTTCAGAATGCAAAAACAAAACTTGTACAAAAACTTTAGAGCGAAATTTTCAGAAAAATAAACTTATTCCAAAAAGAACATCCGTTGGCATTTCCAAACTGAAATATTATAATTAAATCATCTATTAGCATCACATCGGGACAATACCATGTTTAACCCCCGTGGTAGGGTTATAAACCACCATTATACCCGTGGCTGGGCCATATTCTATGTTTCACCCCCGTGGTAGGGTTATAAACCACTATTATACCCGTGGCTGGGCCTTAACAGAAACAGAACGGATTTCATCGAAAATCCAGTTACACACATATACAGAATCAGAACTCCATGCCAAGATTTTCAGATGACACATCATATCAAAACAAATCACTAAAAGCTTCAGATCATTTCAGATATTCGAGATAAACATAAACAAAGTATTCTCATTTGTTCATAACAAAACTTTTAGAATTCCTTATTCGCTCTTTTACATAGTTCAGAAGTACAGTACACAAAACTAGCTTATGTCTACACCAGTCATGACAAAAAAACACTTTCTCTTATATAGAATTTATGCATATGCAGAATAAACATCTAAGGTTGTTTTCAGATCATCTCTTTCAAAAGAAAATAAACACATTTATTCTCAAAGTCAACCTCCTTTTATTTATTTTATGCAAAACTAGTATATGAACCCCTCTTACCAGACTTCTTCGTACTCCCAATGGCATATTAGTGTGCGGATTAATAGGGAATAAGAAAATAGAAACTATTTGCTGACTGACTTTGATGGAAATCCAAAAGCAAGCAAGAGGGAAAAATCATGGGAATTGTTCTATGCACTAAAATCACCATCAGAGGTGGGATGATGTGTGTGGGATGATGTGTTATTGGTGATTATAATGAGCTTGTGGCGCAGGATGAAAAGGTTGGTGGAAGGGATAGAAGTGAGGGGCAGATGGAGTCATTCAGAAGGGCACTGGAGAGGTCTGGTCTCTCTAATTTGGGGTGGACGGGCAGTAAATTTACTTGAAATGATGGCCATGAAGATGTAACATTTTTAAAGGAAAGACTGGATAGAGCAGTAGTCAACCATGTTTGGGCCTGCAAATTTCATGAACTGAGGGTGAAGACTTAAATGACTTTAGTTTCAGATCACAAGCCTTTGATCCTGACTACAAGTAAAAGGATGGATAGGCGCCAGAAAATGAGGAATTTCAAGTATGAAATGAGTTTGGGGATGGAAGAGGAGTGTGGGAGAATTGTAGAAATTGAAAGGGCAAAGATCACAGACTTATATGGGCCTTTGAATAAAATAAAGCAATTACTTTATGGGTGTAGAAGATCACTGAGCAGGTGGAGCAAAAACTCTATTCTATGTAGAGAAGGGGCCATTAGAGAGCTGACTGAGAAATTAAAAACCCTTGAAGAGGAGGAAGGTCTAGAGAATATGGGAGGGAGGAAATAAAAAGTTAGTTGAATGTATTACTAGAGCAGGAAGATTAGAGGTGGAAACAGAGGGTGAAAAAACATTGGTTGGCTGATGGTGATAGAAACACAAAATTCTATCATGCATGTGCTAATCAGAGAAGACAAAAAAACACCATCAAGTCCATTAAGGATTCACTAGGAAGGCTAGTGAAGGGGGAGAGGGATTTAGAGAATGCTTTCTGCTCTTATTTCAGTGAGATATATTTGACTTTTAGTCCCGTAACTGAGGAGATTGAGAAGTGTGTAAAGCTTGTTGAGGCCAAGATTACAGCAGGGATGAATGAGAAATTGGAAAGGGAATTTGCAGCTACTAAGGTGGGAGAGACACTTAAACAAATGTCAGCACTCAAGTCACCTGGCCCAGATGGATTTGGGACAGGTTTTTACCAAAACCATTGGCATATTGTTGGGGAGGACACTTGTAATGTAGTATTGAATGTCCTGAATGGTGGTGAAATGAGTTAGGACTTAAACCATACCCTTATTGCACTTATTCCTAAGGTCAAATCCCCAGTATCAGTTAGGAATATAGGCCAATAAGCCTTTGCAATGTGCTGTACAAGCTCATATCAAAGGTTTTGGCAAATAGGATTAAGAAAGTTCTGCCCTCTATTATATCCTCAAATCAGAGTCCCTTTATCTCGGGAAGACTAATAACAGACAGCATCATGATAGCTTATGAAATGTTGCACTCAATGAAGACAAAACAAAGGGGAAGAGTGGGGACTATGGCAGTCAAGGTGGATATGTCAAAGGCCTACGATGGGGTAGAATGACCTTTTTTAGAAGCCATGTTGAAACATCTTGGCTCTAGAGAGAAAATAACCAGACTTATTATGATGTGTGTAACTCAGTTAGCTACTCAGTTCTGGTGGATGACAGTATTGGAAGGATATTTCAACCATCTAGGGGAATAAGGCAAGGGGATCCATTATCCCCTTACCTTTTCATCAACTGTGTAGAAGGACTTAGCCAATTGCTACTAAAATCAAAATTGAAAGGGGACATAAGGGGCAACAATGAACAGAAGGGGCATGAGACTTAACTAACTTCTTTTTGTAGATGATTGTATATTTTTTTTGTAGAGCTTTGAAGAAAGAGTGGAAAACAATTTATTCTTTGTTGGAAGTTTATGAAAAAGCTTCAGGGCAAGCCCTTAATAAAAACAAAACTTCCATATTTTTTCGTGCCAATACACCCACTGAAGTGAGAAGGAAAATTCTTCAAAAGGTTGGAGCAGTGGTATGTGATAATTATGAGAGGTATTTGGGGTTGCCAACAGTAGTTGGAAGATCAAGATATAGTGCCTTTTGAAGTATTAAGGAAAAATTTTGGCTAAAGATGCAAAATTAGAAGAACAACTTTATGTCGAGAGCTGGAAATGAAGTGCTTATAAAGGCTGTGCTGCAAACTACCTAACGTACACAATGAATGTATTTCAGCTGCCTAAGAAGATATGTAGAGAGATTGAGGCTCTTATGTCCAGATTTTGGTGGTGCAATTATAAAAAAGAGAAAGGGATCAATTGGAAGAAATGGAGAAGTTTGGGTTTGGCAAAGGCTGAGGGGGGTCTAGTTTCAGAGATTAGGAGTTCTTTAATAGAGTCATGTTAGCAAAACAAGGCTAGAGATTACTAAAGGAACCTCAATCATTAGCTGCCAAAGTTTTCAAAGATAAATACTTTAAGCACTTTCAGCTTCTTGAGGCGCCTCTTGGGAACTCACCTTATCTGATATGAAAAACCATTTGGTCAGCATTGAGAATTGTGAAGGAAGGGATGATATGGAGGATTGGGGATGCGAAGACAACAAGTATCTGGGGTCAGAAATGGCTGCCTACTCTTATTACTCACTGTGTCCAATCACCTGTAAGAATACGATAGAAGGATGCTAAGGTGTGTGAGCTGATTGATGAGCAGAATGGTGTGTGGAAGGAAGAAGAAGTACAAGCTGTTTTCAGTGAGGAAGAGGCTAAGGTGATTTACACAATCCCAGTTAGCCAAAATGGGGCAGTAGATAAATTGATTTTGAATCCATAAAAAAAGGGCACTTTTATTGTCAAAAGTTGAGGGAGCAACAAAGACAACAGAGGGGGAAATGTGGTCTTTCAATTGTCAAGGAGGGGGATGATATATGGAGGAACATATGGAGACTCAACATCCCTGGTACTGCAAAGCATTTTCTATAGAAGTCAGCCAATATACTTCCTACAAGGGTGAAACTAAAACAGAAAAGAATTCCTGAAGATGCTAAGTGCCCGATATGCCAAGCTGGGGATGAGACACTCATGCATGTGCTAAGGAGCTGTCCTGCTGCAGTGGATGTATGGGGAGCAAAGAACAACCCCATTAAAAAATGGCCAGTCTATGATAAGGAATTTGTACAGCTATGTAAAGAGTTGTCTACACATATACAAACAGATAATCTAGAAAGAGTAGTGGTAATAATGAAGTACATATGGCATAGAATAAATAAATTTGTATTTGATAACGAATTTGATTGCCCAAGTAGAGTTGTACAAATTGCAGTTGTTGGGCTCGAAGAATACCAGAGTGCAATGCAGATGAAGGGGAGAAATGTGCTGTAAAAGGAGGAGAAGGGTAGAAATGGTAGCTGGACAAGACCAATGGAAAACTGGTACATAGCAAATTTCGATAGGGTGCTCAATATGGAACAACAAAGGATGGGGATGGGGATTGTGATAAGAGTTAGGAGAGGTGAAGTTATTGCATCTTTGTGTGAATCAAAGAGGTTTGTAAACTCTCCTTGCATAACAAAAGCAAATGCCCTATGGAGAACTATAAAGCTGTGCTCAGAACTTGGAATCCATGAGGTGATCCTTGAGGGAGATGCAAAAGAGGTAATTGAGGATGTTAAATATGATAATGAAGATGAGTCATGGAGGGGCCAAATTATAAAAGACACAAAACAAAAACGGAATAGAAATAGACGATGGAGAGTGGAGTTTACTCACAGGGAAGGCAATGAGGTGGCTCATCATCTTGCTAAGTTGGCACTACAAATGGATGGGGAGCATTGCTTGATAGAAGAAGTCCCTAATAGTGTATACCATTTGATTGTAAAAGATAAAGTTTGTAGTAAAAACTCGTTTGTTTTCAGAAAACTTCTTAACTCATCTCTAGGGGTGATACCCGCCCCCTACGAGGCTGGGCCACCCCTTCCCCGCCCCTCGCCCCCGCATATGCGGGGGTGGGGAATTTCTCCCCGGACCCCGCCCCCACATGGCTGGGGCTGGGTCCCCCGTCCGTTGGGCTGGGGTGCGAGGGTGGACCCCCACCCGTCCGCACCCCCCGCACCCCATACTGGGCCTTCGGCCCAGTACATTTTTCTGGGCCCTAAATGGCCCAGAATCGGTTTTTGGGCCACTTTGGGCCCATAATTCGTTTTTGGGCCATTTGAGCCCATTATTTAGATTAAAAAGTATATAGATTTAAAAACAGGAAAAAAAAAAATATATATATATATATATAGAATCATAGATTGAACTATTACGTTATTAACTAATTAAGTAGTAATCATCACTAAGGCAGTAAGGCACTATGCTAAAATATTTTGTTTACAATTATACAAATTAAGAGAACTAATAAACTATTACACTATTACAAACTCCTTTAAAAGAAATAAATATTACAAATTGTACAATTAACTATTGTAGCAACATTACAATTAATTATAAATTAACAAAATCATAATTTTTCAATTTGATCAATTTGATTTTGGGGTGGAGTCGTAGCGGTGAGTTCACTGAGTGGTGAGTTATGTCGATTGCTATGAGACTGAAAATCAAGATCATAAAAGTCAATAAGTTATAAAACCTGAAATATTAATAAGTTAAAAATAAAACAAATTAGAATTAAAAAGTTATAAAGATGAAACAAAATTTTAAATGCAAAAAACAATTATGGAAGAAATTGTGCAAACCATGACAATGGTGGGTCCAATACAAAGTCATACTGCATCGGAGGTAGCCGTAGACGTCGTCTCATGTATCACTATAAGTATTAAATTTGAAATCAAATTAATGAATACCAATTAAATGAAAATAAATAAATTAAAATAAGAAATTAGAAAATGAAATTAAAATAAATACCAGATCCAAACTGATCATCACTATCCTCCTCGACGTCGGCCTTCTCATAGTCAAGAACATCCGGAACATGAATTGGAGTTCCCTTGATCCAATTCTGCGTGCAAATCAAAGCCTCCACAGTGGCAGGAGCTAATGAACTCCGAAATGAATCTAATACACGTCCTCCCGTGCTAAAGGCCGACTCTGAGGCTACTGTGCTAATAGGGATGGCCAAAAGTGTGCGGGCTATCTCTCCAAGGATGGGATACTTCACGGCATTCACCTTCCACCAACTTAATATATCAAAATCTCGTGAAAATGGTAGAATCTCTGCTGCTAAGTATCTGTCTATCTCTGGCTGAGCCTCTACAGAACTCCGAAGGAAGGGGGTCTGCTCATACCTCTCACCCCACTCCAATCTACGTCTTTTCCCAACCTCGACTTCAGGAAACTGTGAGCCTGAGGCTGAGGGGGTAGGTGTAGGTGCCACAATATTACCACCTCGCAGGGTGGAAAACTCATCAAATAATCTAGTAAGGGTTTCTCGAACCCTTGCTGCAATAAGCTCTGCCCATACTTGCCCGTACGCAAGGCCCAATCCAAATATCATGCCATCCAACTTATACCTCGGGTCAAAGACGACAGCTACATATAACAAAATATTAACCTTCGTTAAATCTCCCCAATACTTGTCGTACTTTGTCCTCATAATCAATGACATCTCCCGCATCCTAATGTGACCACCCGCGACCATGTCATCTAATTCTTCTTTTACCCTACATATTTGCTGACATACAACATTAGATGTAGGGTACAAAGTTCCAGATAGCCTCATGGTGACATCGTAAAAAAGCCTCAAAAACTCTACAAAATTAGTTACAATTTCCCAATCATCCTCTACGGGTTTCCCCAATCCCCCGTGATCATCAAAATATTTAACATATTGGATGTCTTCGTCACCCAATAATGTAAATGCCAGCTTATATTCTTGTGCTGCCTCCAACATCAGAAATGTTGAGTTCCATCGTGTAGGCATATCAGTACAAAGGCCCCTCTTAGATGTTAGGCCCGCAGATCTCGCAGCAACCTTGAATTTGTCCAACCTCGAAGGAGAAGATCTCACCCATCTCACAGCAGTCCTAACCCGAGCAATCGAGTCATGAAGATCTCTCAAACCATCAGTGACAATCAGATTCAGAATATGTGCCGCACATCTCACATGCAGACACTCACCACCCATGAGTGTCTTATTTGCCTCTCTAAGATAGGTCTTTAGATGTCCCAATGCAACATCGTTAGACGAGGCATTATCGACTGTGACTGTAACCACTCGGGTCAACCCCCACTCCTTTATTGCGGCCTCCAAGGCCTTTCCAATTGTCTCACCCTTATGATCGGTGATTTTACAAAATTTTATAATTTTCTTTTGCAATGTCCAATGACAATCAATAAAATGCACAGTCAAAGACATATAATTAAAATTTTGGATCGATGTCCAAGTGTCAGTGGTGAGACAAACAAATTGATCCGCCAATTGACCCCTCAACTTCTCCTTTTCAATGTAATAATGTTTTTTTACATCCTTTGCCACCGTGTGGCGAGAATGAATATTAAACATTGGTTCCAAGTAGCGAGAATACGTTTGAAACCCTTTCCCATCAACAATGTGAAAAGGTAGCTCGTCCATTATGACCATACGAGCTTGGTGTCTTCTACACTCATCGGGATCATACTTAGTATACCCCCTCAAAGTTGCACCCCCACTAGTCCCATCCACCATTTTTTTAAGTCCAATTTCTAGCCTAGATTGGCTTTTGTCTTGTAATGATCTTAATATTGGACTTTTTTTACATTGCTCTTCTAAGTACACCTTTAATTGTGAGGTGCCATGTTTCCTATAGTGACATCCATAAATTTTTCCACAATAGTTACACTTGGCTTGGGGGTTACTTGAGTCACCACCCTCTAGTTTGGTGAAATGACTCCAAACTATTGAAGCAGGTTTCTTGCTGGGCTTGGGGGCGGGGCAAGGTGCCGTAGGGCTAGGGGTAGGGGTTTGAGTAGGAGAGGTAGATGTAGGTGTAGGTGTAGGGGTAGGGGTAGGAGTGCCCTCGGCCTGGAAAGGAGAGCTCACACTAGAATCTGTTGGCATATCCATGAACTCAAGCAAACAACAAATCTGAAATTATAGAAAACATAGCAAATATATAATGAACATAAAAAAAAAGTAGAATAAAAAATTAGACCATATAATTCATCAAACAATTGTAAAAAATTTAAAGTCATAAATTTTAGGCATTAAAAAGACACATTAATTATTCAAGTTATAAAAAGACTTGTAGTGGTTTTAGTTATTTTTTATTGTACTATTTTAATTATTTCCCCGAACTCAAAACAGATAAATTTGAACCAACATATTAAGAAAAATGATCACATCCGAGCATATTAAATTAAATAAAGAAATTAAATACAATACAATAAAAATGAAACGTTTAGAAATCAATTCAAAACAAGGGATGAGATGTTGATATGAATGGATAATAATGATTATGGTCGCTTTACAAAAGGATGGATGTCCATATCGATAATGGGCATGCACCATAATTATTGTGTTAGTATGAATGTTCCAAATTTGTTGAGGGCTTTGTCTTGTCACCCTAAATGCTTTCTTTTTACTAAAACAACATGTTTATGCAAATTCTCTTTTGTGTTCAAATGAATTTGACATTCATAATATATATATATTTATAACTTGAAAGACTATAAGGCATAAGCATAGCAACTATATAAATTATAATGAACATAAAAAAAAAAAAAAGTAGAGTAAAAAAAAGTACCACTTGACATTCATAATTTCATATATATATATAAATATATATATATATATTTCATCTTAATTCATTATATTGAATTTCGAAATACCCTAGTGCATTCTTTTTTTTTTTTTTTTTGAAATGCTACATTAATATATCAAAAACATAAAATAATTTAACATCCTCTAATATATATTTTTTTAATTTCCTCCTTCAATCATTTTAATTTTTTTTTGTCTTAATTTGTTGAGGCTTCATAAGAAGGTTAAAAAGCCAGTTTATATCATTCAACTCGGCTCTTTTATCTTCTATTCTTGATATTATATATGTGAGGGGAGGCCCCTCCGTAGAGTGGCCTAGGCCCAAAGAGATCAAGCAACAAATGCTCCAAACTCTTCAGGTGTAAACCAAAGCAAGTCAGGGACCCAAGCCTAGAAGCCGTGTGTTGAGCCCACAATCCCAACCGGGGAGGCCTTGGCAACGGCCTTGGCCCAGTCAAAGAACTGACCACAAGTCAACGATCACCTAGGATCCCAGTGGGCAGACAAGCATGCAATAGGGTACGTAGCAGACGACTGCTATAGAGCGCAGGCGGCTGGACGTGTCCGATTGTTGACGCACCAGGGCAAAGACACGCTGCATTCAATGCGTGTCAGGATGCCCCAAACACGCAATGACGTGCCATCAAAGGTGTTGTAGGAAGGCACGACCTCGGCTTGACATACTGCCACGGCATGAGGGTGGTGGTAGGTCTAACTCGAGTACAACCTAACACCCCACGATTTCCCTTGGCAGCCAAGTCCAAGCCAGGTATAAATACAGCCATGCCACCAAGGGAAGTCTCTCTAAACTCTTCTCGTTCTCGACTTACTTAGCTTTTTTATCACTCGAATAATCTCTACTGACTTTGGCATCGAAGCGATCCCGGATGTCACTGGAACCCATTCTTCTTCCTAGTTGCAGGTTTAGAGAGTTTGGTTGTCGTGGCACTGCTCAGGCTGTGAAACACGGCGTCAACAATATATATAACTTATTGTTGAAAGAAAACTCACATTGCTGGCAGACTGTGAAACACCATAAATGCAATAACATTAAAAATGTTCCTATTCACAAATTTAGATTGACTAATTGAAGGCTCACAAGATGTGCAAGAATGGAAAACTTTTTTAAATGATAAACATGTAATTATTAAGTTTGTATACCTTATAGCATTGCAATGATTTTTTTTTTTTATTGGCATTTCGAGATGTTTTTAAAAAATTTAGTCTAAAATCATGTGAGTTGAGATGGTTGATGATGGAATGGAAGTCTTAATACTTTCAAAACTAAATATTGTATTAATATAATGGGGCTTATATAAATGGTACTTGTGCACAATGTGGTGATTAAAATAAAAGTATATAATCAAGATTTTTGTTTGAATACTATCAACCATATACTATCCAAATAGAATATCCAATTAATTATAAAGAAAACAGAAGCTTAGTTATCAAAGAAAAAAGGTTGGAGTGGTTTTCCCTTGAGTTTTGGCTTGAAACAGCCCAGCTCTTCTGATTGAGGCATTTCTCAGCCAAAAGTTTACAATATTATTTGAATATTTTTTCTTTTGAGAAGTGTTGCATTTACAAATAGATTATGTATATAAAAAAGAAAAAAATTTACAAACTGACGTGATATGATGTGATAGGTCAGATTTATTTTATTTTAAAAAAAGTTTTACAATCTTACTATCATATGAAGCCATGCCAATTTGTAAACTTCTTTGTATATGATGTTTTTGTAGACCAAGTGGAGGGATCAAAGTCCTCCCTCGCTAATAGGCCCTCCCCCACACCTTAAAGGCCCAACAAAGCTAGCCTTCAATAGCTGGCACCAAGGAATTCTCCAAGACTAGTAACAATAAGCCTTAAACCACTTGGCATAAACAATGGATAAGATAACCACAAAGCCTTCCCCGAGTGACATGGAGATTCAAATACTCCTTCAAATAACCACCCAAGATTAGATAAAGGAGAGTTCAAATAGTAACAACCTCAAATATAACTTGAATAAAAGGATTGTGTTGTTATATGAACTCTATCACTCTCCCCCTACTCTATATATACTAGAGGAAATTCATAGTTGAGGTAAGTTGAATTAGCCCTTTGATTAGCAAAGAAATAGTATATACAATCTTTCCATACCCTTTAAGCCTTCTTTAGTTCTCTTGGTACAGGTTCACTGTGAGCATTCACAAGGGTGCGAAACACGTTTACAATAGTTGGCGCCATCTTGATTTCCTCCAGCAAATCAGAAAGGGGAGAAGCCGAGTGAGCTGAACTACTTACCCTAGCAAACACAGAAGCCTGAATGGGCCTTTCTTAGTAGAACTCAATTCTTCGGAAGGCTCAATCGTGCCACGAATAAGGCTACATTCCCAAGCAAGGCTTCTTCCCCCTTTGGCCTGAAGAGGGTGAAGGCCAACTCTTTCAACCCCGAGACAATGAGAGAGCGCCCAAGAACAGGCGACCAAAAACATAAGCCCGATTAGGCAAAACCAAAAACCTGTCAATATTGGCACGGGTGAGAAGAACGTCGGATCAAGTGGCGCTGTCATTCCTTTCCACCCAAGCATAAACCATATGCAAATGGGTGTCTTCTCGATTAGAAAAAATGATGGCAAAGTTATGATCCTCTGAAACAGAGCCCCCACACCACACGGACGGGGAATTCACAGCGAGTAGCCTCACCTAGAGGAAATTCCCAACCACTCCTAAACAAAAAAGAATTTCCTTTGCCACTACTTGGCAAAAAAATGACGGCGTTCCAAATGTGCCAACCGGTAGTCGGTTCGGGATAAAAAACTGCACAAATTTCCATCTATGCATCTAAAACCGTGAGTAAAGAAGAATTCCCTTGCTGTAAGGTCCAGGTAGTCTTCACTAGTGGATTCCAAAACCTATCACCACGCATCGCAGCACGACATCAATTTCCTCCATGCGTTAGGAACGAGCTGTGAAGGAGCAAGCTCTAAGAAATCGAGCACATCACGAACAGGGTGACAAAATGGTAAGCAAAGCCCAATTAAAAACATCATAACGTACAATGCCACTTGTGCAGTAAAACCCTTGGAATCAACTACTCCGCGGTGAGATTCTGGTAAAACCCAACACCACATAGTCAGGAAATATGTATCAATTTCTCATGAAGTCCAAGTTGGCACGCGACATCGTAGTTGACCATTGAGTCCCCTCAAAGTCAAGAGAACAATGCGAACCAGTTTCTGCAGCTTGAGTAGGGGAGTCGCAGGGTCGGGTGGACCTAGAGCGTCGGGCGCCATAGTGGGAGGACTTGTATGAAGTGATCGAGGAAAGGAGACTCAAAGAAGAGAGAACAACAATAACAAAGGGTAAACGAAGAAGGGGAAGAAAACAATAGCAGAGAACAAGTTGGTGTTGTAGAAGGAATGAAATGATAGAGTTGGCAATAGAGAGAGATAAACGACCTAGGAGACACAATGTCGTTTGAGTGTTCCCCTACAAATCAAAGAAATGAGTCACATACGAAAGGGGGATAGGAAAGGGCGCAAAGGTGGAACGGCGACATACGAACGTGCGCCTAAAGACAGTTAAGAGTGAGGGTATAATCCGAGTAATGAAGCAGCAGAAAGGAAAAGTCCCATCATATTCATGTGATTAGACTTCGCGGGGTAACTGAAGGGACCAAAGTCCTCCCTCGCTAACAGGCCTGCCACCACACCTTAAAGGCCCATGGACCCAATGAAGCTAGCCCTCAACAATCGACAGTAAGGAATTCCCCAAGACTGGTAATAATAAGCCCTAAACCGCTTGACATAACTAATGGATAAGATAACCACAATGCCTTCCCCGAATGACATGGGATTCAAATACTACTCCAAATAACCACCCAAGATTGGATAATGGAGAGTTCAAATAGTAACAACCCTGGCTATAACTTGAATCAAAAGATTGGGTTGTTATATGAGCCCTATCACTCTCTCCCCTATTCTATATATACTAGAGGAAATTCATAGTCGAGGTAAGTTGAATTGGCCTTTTAATTAGTAGAGACACAATATATACAATTTGACTAACTTAAGTTCTTGAGGTGTTTCAGACCGTTCAAACCTTCTTTAGTTCTCCTAGTGCAGGTTCCCTATGAGCATTCACAAGGATGCAAAACATGTCCACAACACTAAGCATCTCACTTTTCTTGTTATGACAACCATTTGGTTCAACACCTCCAAGCTGAGGATGACTTCCACAAGGAAACTCAAGGTTGATTGTCAGGAACGCTGCCTTAACCATGGCATTATTTCAAGCACAACACTACTGGAGGGACATGACTTGTAAGATAGCTTTGGATGAAACTTTGGACACAGGGTGTAACCAACTCTATTATAAGTTTCATCATCAAACTTTAGTAGTTTCTGGGAATAGCTTGGCTACTTTTTCAATTGTCTCAAAGTGCTACTTTCTTCCAACTTTTAGATATGTTTACCTTGCAGCAAGCAAGCATAAACCTTTAACAATTTCTCCTTCTCACAGCCTCTCACAAACTACAGAGAAAGATAGTTTTGATATAACATAATGATTAGTCTTGAGACAAGAAAATGACACGAAAAAAAGAATCGTGGATAGTGGATTCTTGAACAACAAAACCAACCACCCAGACACTATTTAGAATTGATGGTAAAAGTGAGGATTGTTAAGCACAATCTCGGTACAAATTATATAATCGGAAAATTGGCATAATGTAAAAATAATTTAACTTTCAGGTTCAAATGTAGAATATATCTGAGTGCGACACTAATTAACCTACCCATTGTATAAAGCTTTCTTGCAAAGTAATAACGTCTCAAAGAAATTATGCATTCAAAAGCTTTAGGAAACACAGAGAATCAAATTACATTCACTCTCACATATCTAGTGCAAATTAATCACAAGCATAATAGCAGAGTAAACCACATTAATTTCCAGAATTTAGTCTCTAAACATAGCAATCAGCTGTAAATGGCACTCTCGGTGATGTGACAACATATGATGTCATTCAAAGCATTCTTGGAAAACTAATGATTGAATTAAGTGTCCTTCCCTCTTCATGTGTTTGATGGCATCAAGATTCAAAAGCAGCAAAGGTACAAACTTAAGATACAAAGATGTTGCAGCATACTAGTGACGATTGGCCTATGGTTTTTTTCATGAGCTTGTGTATGAATTGGGAACATCTGGATCAAGTACTGAAGTTATGTCACAGTCCACGAACGAACTACATGGGCCATGGGCCAATTAATTTCACTTACAACTTCATTTACTTTAATGCTACTTGTTATTTGGACTACAATATAGCTAGTGAGCCTTGAGCCTTAGTTTTATTTTCTTGTATGTTTTTAGTATGGTAGCTTGGGCCCATGTAGGGGGCATCCCCTTTATGTAAGAGCCAAGGGCTCTAGGGTTTTGCATTCAGAAAGTTAATGAAAATATTATTTCTCCATTCTCTTATCGTCTTATTCATTTCTTCAATGGAGGTGCTTCCTTCGAAGTGAGCAATTTTTTTGTATTTCTCTTTATATAACTTGAGGTGTGTTACAAGTGGTATCCAGAGCCAGTCTTTCCTTGGTATCGAATTCATTAATCCATGAGAATGGAAGACATAATCTCATCGTTACTAAATATCAAAGAGCAAATCGAAGAATCACAACAACATTTGGATACTATTTTGCAGACATTTAAAGATTTCAAGAACAACCTTGAAAATTTTCAGAACAACTTCAATGAAGATTTCTCAAATCTGAAAAACCAACTCTATGCTCTGTAAGAGGAGAAAAAATACATAGCAATGGTGTAGAAAAGAAATTAAAGGAACAGCAGAACAATTTCAATGTAAACTTGAACTATCTGGAGCCCCCAAACTGCGAACTACAAGACAAAAAACAAGCAGAGTGATCTAGTCCTTATGGTGAAATTATCAAATATGAACTCAACATTCACATGAGATGATATTCACCGAGATAGAGGGTACCATCGAGCTGTGTATGTGGGGATTTTTGTAGACATCACTCAGGTTTCACAATCTAGGTTGTGGATTTTTTAGCCCGGAGGAAATGCCTTCCAGTTTTTTGTCTTCGCACCCTCACTTCTCTCCCATGGTTATTTCCAAGTGCCTCCACTCCAACATCACCAAATATCTCAAACCCTCTCCTCAATCGGTCTCACAACTCAGAAAAAGAAAACCCTCCCCCACCATCTATTGCACCCAGTGAGCCCAGTATCCTCGCCGTGTTTGAAGGAGGTGGTAAACTCTCCACGACAATCGGTTCGTTGGCTCACACCCCCGGCAAAACATCCTTCTCCACCATCAGAAACTGAGATCTCTCTTCCATCGCAACCGCAAGTCCATCCACACTAGCTCCATTCATCCATTCCTGACGCCTCACCCTCAACCCTCAACCCAGCTAGCTAATATCTCCATACGCAGCCACAATCAACCTTAATCTAACACACCCTAGATTTTGGCGAAAATTCCTAGACCCAAGACACCCTAGATTTCCTTATCTTTTCGCGTTTTTCGATCCTTTAATGGCCACTGAAGAGCAACCCACTAATCCTCTCGAGTCTGCTCCAGTGCCATAGTCCACTGAACCTACAGAGGGTAAACCTGTCCCCAACACAGCTAGCAAGTCAAGGAAACCAAAGGAACCCAAAGCCAAAAAGCCTCCCATGCTGAGAAAACCTCCATCTTAGACCGGGTTGAATCAGTACAGTGAAGGAATTTCCTTGTTGTGCAGCTTAAAAGAATGTTATGAGAAGGCCTTAAGAAGAGACGATGTGAAGTCCATCGTGGTTACCGGCACAGAGGGCAAGTCTTCTGGTGGATTTGATATTGTAGCTTTTGAAGGATTTCGAAATGGATCGATGGCCAGAGATACAAAACCTGGCTTTGTACTTTTTGAGTTCGAATCACTGAAATGGCCTGGTATGGAACGAGCTAATTTGCTAGACATAAATGCTCAGATTTTTGCAGAGCAGGGAAGGACTCTCCATGTTGTTGCATCCGATAATCTCAAAGTAATAGTTGTGGGCAACCCCTGTAACACTAATGCATTAATCTGTTGGAAAAATGCTTCAAAAATACTAGCAAAAAACTTTCATGCTTTGACCCTGTTAGATGAGAATGGGGCAAAATGTCAGTTGTCCCTCAAGGCAGGTGTCTTCTATGATAAAGTGTCAAATGTGACCATTTGGGGAAACCACTCAACCATTCAGGTTCTGAATTTTTTAAATGCTAGAATCAATGGCATCCCAGTCATAGAAGTTATCAAGGATCGCAAGTGGTCAGAGGTGGAGTTTACAGAAAAGGTCTAGAAGAGAGGCAGTGTGTTGATTAAAAAATGGGGAAGATCTTCAGTTGCATCAACTACCATGTCAATTGCCGATGAATATGATCTTTAATTACTCACACTCCTGAGGGTGATTGGTTTTCATCTGGAGTTTATACCAACAGAGATCCTTACGGAATAGCAGAGGATATTGTTTTCATCTGGAGTTTAGTTACTCTCACTAAAGGGTAAGAGTCTGGCTCCTTATTGCAGTTCATGAATAATTCTCTTACTATGGGTTGAGACTTTGTAGGCAAGGGGCTGCACATCCTTTATGTGATAGAAACTTGATGTATGCTTCTTTTGATGTTGTTTATAAGATAAAAAAACTAATGGGGTTTTCTAAGGCGACACTGTTTTATATACACTTACTATATAAGATGTCTGCTCCTCAATTGTTCAAGGAAATACCATTTAAGGATGTTTTTAAGCCCTTTGATAAAGGATAGGGAAAAATTGGAACAGATAATGTTATGGCTATTGATGATGTTGTGACATCAATCATTACTAACCCACATTTAAAGGAAGCCATGTAGTGCATTCTTAGATGGATACACAGCCTTGGAGGAGGTGAAAAGAAGGATTCATGTTGGTGGGTTGTTGCTCAATGTACCGCTGCATTAGCTAAGGATAAATCACAATATGTGATGGGTATTGGTCACCCACTGGATATTGTAGTTTGCAGTGTTTTAAGGGCCAACACGAATGATTGTGTTTATCCTACTGGTACTATGTTTATCACCTACCTCCTTGCCGAGAATTTTAGGGGTGAGAATCTGAAAACTCATCTTCTTCTAGTACCAATTCAATGGCCTTATGATAGAGGAAAATGACTAGACTATTTGAAAGATAACCTTGTGTTACCACCTTTTGAGCCAGCATGTAATTTGAAGGGTGGGTTAAAGCTCGATAAGGTGCCAACATCAGAAAGAAGTTTGAAGTCTTGAGCCATTCTCAATACATCTTTTCTTGGTACAAAGAAAATTCTTGCTTTTGACCCAGGTGGTGGGACAGTTGTGGGCATGGAAACTAACACCTTGTGGACAAGGTGCTTCTATGGGGATGGTTTGTCACAGTCCACGAACGGAATACATGGGCCATGGGCCTTGGGCCAATTAATTTCACTTACAACTTCATTTACTTTGATGCTACTTGTTATTTGGACTACAATATAGCTAGTGAGCCTTGGGTATTAGTTTTATTTTCTTGTATGTTTTTAGTATGTTAGCCTGGGCCTATGTAGGGGTCATCCCCTTTATGTAAGAGCCAATAGCTCAAGGGTTTGGCATTCAGAAAGTTAATAAAAATATTATTTCTCCCTTCTCTTATCATCTTCTTCCTTTATTCAATGGAGGTACTCCCCTCGAAGTGAGCAATTTTTTTGTATTTCTCTTTATATAACTTGAGATGTGTTACAAGTTAGAGCAACAAAATGTACTGATTCTTTTTGTCATCGTGATGTTTTGAACTAAAACGAGAACTGTTTCACTCTCCTCAATACCCAATATGATGACATAATAGACAATACACTAATTCACCAGAAGATTGATGCAAACTGAATACCAAAGAAATTTATGTACTTTCCTCCATACTTCTCTCATTAAGATCTAGCTCCTTCCTCTGGAATCAAGGCCCACGTATTATCAGGGTTGATCCAACTAACAACCTATCCTACTTTTGCATTTTTAAATAAGTATTTGTGTATTTTTTTCAACTTATGCTCTCAAATCAGTTATTAAAAAAGTCAAATTCAACAGTCTGCAGTCTGCATGTACATCAGATATTCATATTTAGCTTGCAATACCACTTGTTGATGGAGAAGTTTATGGTTGTTGTCCGGTTAAGGTTACTGTTATTATTAGAGATTGTATGATAGTTGTTTATTTTTCTTGACTTAGCTTCAAATGCTTAGCAACCAGCTCAAAAGGTCTGTCTTCTTACAGATAAACGAAATCAGCATGGATACATACCAAACACAAAAGGTATAGAACTAAAGATAAAAATCACATAGTATAAACCTCGATGATTATCACAGAAACTGAACGACAAGTTAGAAACTATTGCATCCATTAACTAAATTGTATGCAATTTTTTGAACTTGATCATTTATTTTAGGGATGAGTAAGCCCATTTTTGTAGGACATCTCACAATAGAAACTGTAGGACAGACCTTTTATTCACAACTCCTATTTGAAATCATTAATAAACCAAATATTCAATTGGCAAAATAAGGTTCAATTGCGAGTGAACATAAGGAGTAAATGATGTGTGCCTAATGGTGAAGATATTGACGACATCCTCGTCCACTCACAGGAAATTAGAGACGAACATGTAGTAAGAGGGAGCAGATAAGGATAAAAAAGCCAATTCGTGTCTAAGGGAACGGCTAAAGGAGGAGGCCCTATCATTAGTAGCCTATTTAGTTAATTGTTAGCGTGTTATTATTCTTTCCATTGGTTATGGGCATTATCCCTTACCCTTGTTAGAGCTGTCAGATTCGGTATTGTGTATTTTAAATAGTAGAATATAGAGTCATGCAGTCATAACGCTTCAAGGGAGGTTCAAGCCACATTTAGGGAATACTCCAAAAGGAATAGTCAATGGTACAATTGTAGTCCCATTGAAATCATTATAAGAGAAAAAACTTCTACCTCTCAAGCAATGTAGGATCTACCCCATCCACACTCATAATCAATACGTGTATCACAACAGTGGAGTACCATTTGTTACCAGAACCTTTATCTATATATATATATATATAAGTAATTTGTTATCAGAACTCTTTTCTTGTGGTTAACTCCTGCCCTGAGTTGAGTAACTTTTGAACAAATATTGTGGTTTCCCATAAGTAAAACTCCAAATTTGATCACCTCTTGTCCCTCCCCTATCAAACATCACATCTTAAGGAAGATAGTCATATTGGTAAAACCATAGGCATGGATAAGTTAAAATTGAATGACCGTTTTAGTGATAGAGCAGTAATCCTATCTTATCACCCAGTTAAAGAAGAAGAAGAAGAAGAAAATGAACAAGAGTCCATACCTTTCAACTTGCATTGAAATCTATTCCTTCCTCTGCTCTGCTGAATCTTTGCTGCTGCACCTAATTTGTTTCACTAGAACTAAGAGTTTGGATGTTTATATGCATATACAAGCGATAGAAAAGAATTATGCTTGTGTGAGTCCGCATTGGTACAACAACTGGATTTAACCAATTATACTGACAGCTTGATGTCTCAATGCTCAATTATAATAATGAGAGGAACATCTGCTGGAACCAAATCTAATTCTGCTATTATGTAGTATGATTGACCCTGCTCTCCTTCAATCAACAAATTGAAGAAATTGATATAGTCTACTATGAGATGACCTGTCGACCAAGGAAGGTCTTTGGTTTGTGCTTATGTGCATATAGGAAATTACAAGTCTAAATGGATAAATGGTACTTTAGAGCTTTATGCTATTGAACAAAGCAAGCTTTGTTTATCATCTCTACTTGATGGTAAAAGAAAGCATTTGAAAACTGACTTTTACCATAACTATTTGTGGTGAAAGGAGGCCACAGACACAATAAGAGAAGGTTTAAAAACAAGGATGAAGCTTAAGACTGTTCAATTGGGCCGGGTTTTTTTTCCGGCCCGGTTCGAAACCTGAAAAATTGGGATTCGGTTCCGGGTTGAAAAACCCAGACGTACCCATGTTTGTAACCCGTATCCGGGCCTTTTTACGCTCAGTTCTTCTATACACAGTCGTCTTGTGTAGACGTTGTGCAGCCGACTGACACGTCAGCTAATATTTATTAAAAAGAAATGAAGATGAATTAAATTAGAAAACAGAGATGAAAATCCATTTCGTTTGGTCAACTGCTGCAATGAAGCATAGTATAGGGAATTGCTTTTTCAGGTAAAATGATAATGTTTTTTCCACTTACAATGCAGCATTGAAAATCTATAAAAGAGAGGGAAAAAAAATGTTTATCCTCTGGCAGGTCTTTCTACCATGTGAGAAGCCCATTTCTTGAAGTTTTCGTGTAGATTTTCTTCTTCTTTTACTTTTTCTTTTGTTCCAAAGAGGTAGGGTCTTTACTATCTACTGTTTAAAGCTTGCTTTGACGTTTGGCCTGGATGGGTTTCCTTATCTCTGTCTGACGTTTTTGAAAGACAAGTTTGGGTATGAATGGTGTTTGTGAGTGATGGTACTTTTATTTGGTGAGGTACTTTACCTTTAATATTCGATTTTAGAATGGGTCTCTGATATGGGTTTTTCTCCACATCTTTTCTCTCTTAAAGTTCTTTTTTTTTCGAAACGAGATTTTGTTGTGATTTTGGGGTTCTTTTCTGCGTGGTAAAGCTTGCAACCTGCTGCATTTGGGCACTTGTTTCTCTTTGAGAAAGCATTCTGGAGAATTTAACTTTCTAATTTTAAGTGCGGCACGAGGGTGGAATAGTGTCTCAAATGAATCTCCGAGTTGTTTTTCTGCTGGACGGACGGAAGGGGCAGCTGGGGAGAGAAAGGGGAAGAGGGATCGAAGAAACACAGAGAGGTCATGGGGAAGGAGAAACACAGAAAATGGGTCGAAATTGGAGAGAATGAGGGAGAGCTGGGGACAAACTTAATAAAATTAAACAGTGTGGTTATTCTTTTATCCAAGTCAGAGCCGTTTGCCCAACGCTTGCACTAGTCGACTGCCTCTAGCGTTTTTCTTTTACGCTTCTTCCCCCCCTCGGGGAGTCTCTCTCTCTCTCTCTCTCTCTCTCTCTCTCTCTCTCTCTCTCTACGCTTGCTAAAGAAACCCTAAGTCCGTGTTAGAGGCGTTGCGAGGAACAATGAGGGATGTCTGAATGTTAGGGTTGCAGATTAGGGTTGATTAGGATGAATTTATATTGTGGCATGAAGTTGTAATTAAGTTGTGTTTCGAGTCCTTATTTGAATTATTAGTCCGGTCGTGTGTCATGGGCTAACAAGTCATGGGCCGTTTAGTCAGTCTGTTTAGGTAAGAATTGGTTAAGTCGGTTGTAACTAATTGTTAGGAGGTTATGGGCCATGTTGGTTCATGTGGGTTATGGGTGGTTATTCCACCATTTTATGTCTTTATTTGAGGATGTTTGAGTTAGTAATGAAATTATCGAGTTTTGCATTCAACTATTGCGTGAGGGAGGTTACTGGCACCTCATATTGGCCAGATTTGTCTTATCAATATTACAATTTCATACTTTGCACCTAACAAATTGGTATCCAGAGCCGCGTTCCTACAACATGGCTGGGGGAACCAGGCAAGCACAGATGATCGAAGTGGATGCTGCAATGAAAAAAGACAATGAGAACCTATGGGAAGAGCAACAAAGGCAGAAAGGAATGTTAGAAGCAGTTCTACAGCAGATCAATAATTTGGCTTCAACATATGAGCAAATGATGGTAAAGATAGGGAAATCAGTGTCAGGAGAATAATCCTCAAATACCAAGGTGAGTACCAATCCTTTATTTGAGAATAATGGGGGGATACAAGCTAGATCTTTTAGGCTTGAATTTCCTAAATTTGATGGTACCGATCTTGTCCAATGGATATTAAAAGCAAATCAATTTTTCTCTTACTATGACATCTTAGATAATCAAAAGATGCAAATATCTTTTTTCCATATGGAAGGGAAAGCCTTATCTTGGTATACATGGCTTAAAGAATCCAGTCTAGTGAACACTTGGGATGAGTTCACTAGTGCTTTAGAAATCAGGTTTGGACCCTTTGCTTATGAGGATCCAGTGGGGCAATTTACTAAGCTAAAGCAGACAAGTACAGTAGAGGAATACCAGATCAAATTTGAGGAATTATCCAACAAAATCAAAGGTTTAACAGAAGAATTGAGGATAAGTACCTTTTTAAGTGGTCTGAGGGAAGATCTCAGAAAAATAGTAACTATGTTCAAACCAAATACTCTACATGCTGCCTTTAGTTTAGCTAAGTTATAAGAGGAGGAAGTCATAAAGAGAAGCCATTTCCCTCTTCCAAACAACCACCCAACTCCTAAACCACCACCCACTACACCTATACTAAGACTTCCACCAACACCATCCAGAAGCAATAACCTCTACCAAAATAAAACATTTCCCAACAACAACAGAAGACCAGCAATCCCAATTCAAAGAATATCCCCTGGACAAATGCAAGAAAGAAGGGCTAAAGGTCTTTGTTATTATTGTGATGAAAGGTTCCAACCCGGCCATAGATGCAATAGACCTAAACTCTTTCTGTTAGAGGGAATGAAAATAGAAGAAGTAGAGGATGAGGAGGTAGATGAGTTAGTAACTGTTATTAACACAAAAGAAGAGAATGAAGAGGAGGAAAAGAAAGGGAACCATTGGGAATTTCCCTACATGCTATAGCTAGGGCCACGACTTCTAAGACTATGAGAATAGTTGGGGTCATCAATAAAATCAGTGTGATAACTCTCATTGACACAGGGAGTACACACAGTTTTATTGATCCAAATGTAGCAAAGAAAGCTAAATTGTCAGTGAAAAACACCAATCAGTCAGTCAAATTGGCTGATGGGTCAACCCTTCCTTGCCTTGGTTTCTATAAGGCTGCCCCATTTCAATTACAAAGCTTAGAAATTACTCCTAGTCTGTATTTACTAGTTTTGGGAGGGTGTGATGTTGTTTTAGGGATAGACTAGCTCAAAACATTGGGGACTGTAGTATGGAATTTCAATGACCTAATTATGAGTTTTTCACTAGGAGGCAACATGGCTACACTAAGGGGAATACAATTACCCAGTAGAGTAATTGAAGAAGCTGAATATGTGAAAACTTTGAGGGGAAATTCTGCTAAGGGGATTTGGGTTCAATTTTTAGAAGGAAATAAATTAGAAGTTACTGAGTCCACACCCGTGGCCATAAAAGGGATTTTTGACCAATTTAAAACTATTTTTGAGGAACCCAGTAGCTTACCACCTCCAAGGAGTCATGATCACAAGATAACCCTCTTACCTGGTTCTAAACCAACCTATGTGAGACCCTATAGATACCCATACTACCAAAAGGAAGAAATTGAGAAATTGGTAGCTGAAATGCTAAAGGGAGGTATTATCAGGGGCAGCCAAAGTCCATACTCTTCTCCAGTTTTACTAGTAAGAAAGGCTGATGGTGGGTGGAGGATGTGTGTGGATTACCGTTCACTTAACAAAGATACTGTTAAGGATAAATATCCCATACCCAACATTGATGAACTTTTGGATGAATTACATGGGGCTCAAGTGTTTTCCAAGCTGGATTTACGTTCAGGTTACCTGATATCCCAAAAACTGCCTTTTGGACCCATGAAGGTTACTATGAGTTTCTGGTCATGCCTTTTGGGCTGACTAATGCACCTTCTACCTTTCAGGGGTTAATGAATCAGGTGTTTAAACCATACCTAAGGAAATTTGTTCTGATGTTTTTTGATGATATCCTGGTTTACAGTAAAAATTTGCAAGAGCATTTGACACATTTACAAACGGTTTTAGAGGTCATGCAGAATCATTAGTTTTTTGTTAAGACATCAAAGTGTATTTTTGGAAGCAAGGAAGTGGAGTATCTTGGGCATATTATTTCCAGGGAAGGGGTAAAGGCTGACCCTAAAAAGATTACTGCAATGCAGGAGTGGAAAGAACCGAGGAATCTCAAGGCATTAAGGGGATTCTTGGGCTCACAGGGTACTACAGGAAGTTTGTGCAAGACTATGGAAAGATTGTTGCCCTTCTGACAGCTTTGTTAAAGAATGATGCTTTTTGCTAGAATGAAAAGGCACAACAAGCTTTTATGAAATTGAAAGAAGCTATGATGACACCCCCCGTGTTAAGGCTGCCTAACTTTACTAAATGTTTTGTTATTGAATGTGATGCTTCAGGTGAAGGGTTGGGAGCAGTTCTCATGCAAGAAGGACAACCTATTGCATATCTTAGCTAGGCCTTGAAGGGAAGGAGTCTCTCTCTATCCACATATGAGAAAGAACTACTTGCTCTAGTGATGGCTATAAGGAAATGGAGACACTACTTGCTCAGGCAAACTTTCAAGGTACGCACTGATTAATGAGCCTTGAAATATTTGCTGGAAAAAAGGGTGGGTACCCCTGCTCAATAGAAATGGGTTTCCAAACTACTTGGCTATGACTTTGTGGTCGAATACAAGAGTGGTAAGACAAACACAGTAGCTGATGCCTTGTCCCGATTACCTCACTCAGAACATCCAAACAGAAATCCAGATCCAACCTCCCAAAACCAAAACATAGAGCACAACCCACCAAATACCACCCAGATAGACAGCCCTCCAATTACCATAAACCCAGAAATGCAGGCAGTCAGTATGATCAAAGCAGCATGGATATAAGAGTTAAAAAAGTCTTACCACCAAGATCCAATGTTGCAGAGGTTAATTAACCTCTACCATCAAGGGACCTTGGATTCAGCAGCATACTAAATTCGCAATGAGCTACTCTTTTACAAGGGTAGGCTCCACTTGGGAACTCTCGTGCCATTCCAGCAGTAGATTCTGCAGTATTTTCATAGTAGTCCATTAGGGGGCCACACAGGAGTTCATAAGACAAATTCAAGAGTCAAAAGAGAATTTTCCTGGCCTGGGCAGTGCAGTGATGTAAGAACTTTCATTCGAGAGTGTGATGTATGCCAGAGGAACAAGGTTGAAACCCTCCACCTAGCGGGGTTGCTTCAACCTCTCCCTATACAGAGAAATTGGGATGATATTAGCATGGACTTCATAGAAGGATTGCCCCCAGCTAAGGGACGTACTGTTATACTGGTAACTGTGGATAGACTGAGCAAATACGCTCACTTCATTCCACTAACTCACCTGTATACAACACTATCAGTAGTCAAGGTTTTCATGGAAAATATTTTCAAGTTACACGGCATGCCCCAAACCATAGTCAGTGATAGAGATCCCATATTCACAAGTCAGTTTTGGAAAGAGTTTTTTCGCATCTGTGGAACAGAGCTTTTGATGAGCTTTGCCTATCATCCACAAACAGATTGGAAAACAGAGGTAACAAACAAAAGTTTAGAGTGTTATTTACAATGTTTCTCTAGTGACAGGCCAAGGGATTGGGCAAGGTGGCTACCTCTCATAGAATATGTCTATAACACAACAAGGCATAATTCTATTCAGATCTCACCATATGAGGCTGTTTATGGATAGCTTCCACCAAAAATGTTGCCTTACGAGCCAGGCACTACTCGGGTACACACAGTAGAGGAAGAGCTCTGAAACAAAGACTTCATAGCAAGCTTAATATGAGAAAATCTGCAGGATGCACAAAGCAAGATGAAATACTATGATGATAAAGGGAGAACCGAAAGAGAGTTTGAGGAGGGGGACTGGGTTTAGCTGAGATTGAAACCCTACCGCCAAATGTCCGTAGCCATGCAACGAAACTTGAAGCTTTCACCTCTCTACTACGGGCCTTTCCAGATCCTTCGAAAAATCGGGAAAGTAGCTTATACGTTGGATCTTCCCAATGAATCACAAATTTTCCCCACTTTTCATGTTTCTTGTCTCAAGAAACACATCGGAGAACACATCCAGCCTACACCAACACTTCCGCAAGTCACAACAAGGGACCCTAGTCCCTGAACCAGAACTGGTGCTACAACAGAGACTCGCAAAGAAGGGGCATAGGGCTGGGACCAAACTGTTGGTTCAATGGAAAGGGGAAACCGCCGAAAATGCTACTTGGGAAGACATCGATGTCCCACGAAGGCAATACCCTGATCTTGTGGGCAAGATCTTTTGAAGGGGGAAGGAATGTTAAAGGTGTCGCGAGGAACAATGAGGGATGTCTGAATGTTAGGGTTGCAGATTAGGGTTGATTAGGATGAATTTATATTGTGGCATGAAGTTGTAATTAAGTTTTCTTTCGAGTCCTTATTTGAATTATTGAGTCCGGTCGTGGGTCATGGGCTAACAAATCATAGGCCGTTTAGTCAGTTTGTTTAGGTAAGAATTGGTCAAGTTGGTTGTAACTAATTGTTAGGGGGTTATGGGCCATGTTGGTCCATGTGGGTTATGGGTGGTTATTCTACCATTTTATGTCTTTAATTAAGGATGTTTGAGTTAGTAATGCAATTATCGAGTTTTGCATTCAACTATTGTGTGAGGGAGGTTATTGGCATCTCATATTGGCCAGATTTTTCTTATCAATATTACAATTTCATACTTTACACCTAACAAGTGCCCGCATTGCCGCAACCCCATTGCCGCCGCCGCATCTTCGTCGCCACATCTCCGTCGCCGTCGGCCTTTCCCTAAGTCTCTGCCTCCATTGTGACCCCGTGAGTCTGTCTCTCTCACACACACACTCTCTCTCTATCTCTATCTCTATTTCCCTCTCTCTCTCTCCATTGAAGTTCTAAGTTTGGCTTTCCAAGAGAGAAAAATATCATTTCTTAATATATATGATCAGGTAGCTCCTAGATAAAAATTATTGTTCACAATCGTTAGTCTAGGACTCGGCCTGATCTGGGTTTGGGTTGAAAATTATTTGAGTATCTTTTGTTGTCTAATGGATGATGCTTCCTCTTCTGCTCAAGTAGTGCTGATTGATTTACTAGGCAAGATTACTGGTCACACTGTTTATATTGTAGTAAGTTTCTTCCAAAAAAAAGTTTCTATTGTAGTATATGTGGTGGTTGTATTTGCTTGTAAATATGCTTTGGTATCTAGGCAGTTTGTGCAATCTCTTACTCCAATACTAAAGAACGAAAAACAAAGGTTATAGGTTGAAGGTGTATACTGTTTGTGTTGTAAATAGGTGCATCTTTTATTGTAGTACTAGTAAGGGCAACGTGCGTGTCAACCATTAAATACTGCAAGATGCATAGGCAGTAGAACATGACCAACTTCAGATAGGATCATCGTGTAAAGCAGATCATCATATTATCACAAGTAGCATATGAGTAAGGATTTTTTACTAAATCATTTCCCCTTTTATCTCATATAAGTAAGGATTTTTTACTAAATCATTTCCCTTTTTATCTCATCATATTATCACAAGCAGCTTGGAAGATTATTGGGAGTAGATAGGGCGTCTACTATCGGATATTAATTTTCAGATACAACATGTTTTTCGAGAAAGCAATGCGGCTGTAGATTGTCTTGGACAGTTGGGTAGTAGTGGTTGTAATAAGATTTGGTTCTCACAGGTGGATCTTCCGGTTCCTCTTAAGGGAATTTTACGCACTGATAGAAGTGGATTGCCATACTTATGATAGGTTTAAGTGCTTTTTTTTTTTGGGGGGGGACTTTTGAGGAAGTTTGTTTGTTAACTGGGTCACACGGCTTGAGATATTGGTCTATAGTATAAGGTGCTTGAAGCATGGATTTATATAAGGTACTCGCTAGAAGTGAAGGGTTAACTTTTAATAATAGTGGAGGATCTTCTCCTCCTTTTTTTTTTTTTAAAATAATAATAAAAAAAGGGGATATTTTCACCAAGGCTTGTTATTTTGAGAGAAATATTGAGTGTCACACAAGCTCTAGGGGAAGTATTAAAATAAATTAATGTCATTATTGTTATGTCAATTTTAATATTTTGATGCATGTTTACGTAGTTAGATTAATGCTAGAGAAGGGTAATATTATTGTGGACTCATTTTAAGTGCATAGCACAAGTATTGGATTATGTATCTGCATATGTATCTATATATTTACATAATATGACTTTAACTTGGGTTGCATTGGATTATACAAATCAAAAAATTTGTATAGTTATGAACAGTATTTCTATAAATTTGAAGATGTACTATTTACTCTCCAAATCTTATTTTATTATTTTTTTCTCTCTCCTACTCCTCTCTCTCTCCACCAAAAGATAGAATTTTAGGAAAAAAAATTTAGTGAGGGATAAATGATAAAATTTGCAGTGATGTTAATTGTAAAATATAAAAAATAATAATAATTTTAGAAAAAAATAAATAATTATAAAATAATATTTTATTATTATTATTATTATTTAGCTAAATATATAATCCATATAAATTTTTGTTGATATGTAAAATCAATTTTTAAAAGATTTGATTTTACATATTGAAAAACCAATGCTAGTGTTATAATTAACCGTGGGGCTCTTTTCAAGTGGTGGGTTGTTTGGTTCAAGATAGCCATAGTATTATCTCAATCTCTTTCTTTGCAGTCCGTGGCAGGCAGTGAGGAGGAAAATATGTCAAAGCTGATGCTTGCTTGCTGCAAGGTATACATATCTGAAAGCCGGAACAGGGCTGCGTTGGAGACAACTGAACGAGCAGCCAAGCTATTCCCGGAAGCTGCCATTATCAATAAGTTTGAAGATGAGACTTACAATAGAGTTGGTTACACCCTTGCCTCCAAGTTGCATCCAAGGCCATCTTACGAACCATGTCCTTTGAGAAGCGCTGTGCTTGCCATGGTTAAGGCAGCATTTGAGACAATTGACCTTGAGTTGCATTGTGGAAGTCATCCTCGACTTGGAGTTGTGGATCACATATGCTTTCACCCCCTGGCATATGCTTCATTGGACCAAACGGCTGGGGTTGCAAAGTCTTTGGCTGCAGATATTGGCTCTAGGATGCAAGGTTTCTACCCTTTGTCTTTGGCCGTATCACACCGTAGCTAACCGCAAACTATTTAATTGATGTTATAATTGATAAATTAGGGTTACTCTGCTACTAATTGTAAGTATATCATGCAGTCCCCACTTTTCTATATGGAGCTGCCCATGAGGAGGGGAGAACGCTTGATTCAATCAGAAGAGAGCTGGGTTATTTCAAGCCGAACTCCAGTGGAACTCAATGGGCTGGGGGGCCAAGGTCAGAGTCCCTGTTGCTAAAGCCAGATGGGGGTCCAGCTCACATGAGTAGAGAACAAGGTGTAGTGGTAATTGGAGCAACCCCGTGGGTTGATAACTACAATGTCCCTGTCTTCTCTGCCGACATTACTGCTCTTCGAAGAATTGCAAAACGGGTAAGTGAAAGAGGAGGTGGACTTCCTTCAGTACAAGCCATGGCACTTGCACGTGGTGAAGACGTCACTGAGGTAGCTTGCAATTTGTTGGAACCAAGTAAAGTTGGAGGAGATAAGGTTCAGCAAGAAGTCGAGAGGCTTGCAAGGGAAGAGGGCATGGTTGTGGGGAAGGGTTACTTCACTGATCTATCACAGGAAGAAATAGTTGAAGCTTTCTTAAAGTTGGGTCCTTGCATGTAAGCGAAAATGAAATGATAAAGAAGCTATTTTTTGGTTTGAACTTATATTAAAGGGTTTATAATGAAAGGTGATTTTTCTGTCTTCGATTATTTATAAATTGATCCTTATAAAAAAAAAAAAAAGATTATTTATACATTGATCATTTGATTTCTGCAATTTTTCATGTGCATGACATTTTGCTCTTTTTTTTTTTTTTTTTATTCATATTATATCAACTCAATGCTGCCATTTCTTCTCTAGATGTATTCTATATTCTTTGTTCAACTAATTGTTGCTTCATGTCAAGCATTATCACTCCCAGTCTTCATTGAGAGAAATGTTTAGCAGAATGAAAAATCCATATGCCTGGTGATTGTCTGCAGTGGCACATAGCAGTAAACAGAAAAACAGAAAATTATATGTACTTGACCTTGAAAACTACCTGGCAAAAAGTTATGGACTGAGATTCTAGTGAGGCCTTTGATATGTGTTGTGCTGTTGACCAAATACCCATGGTTTCATCTGTGCTTCGTATCTCTTCGTTTCTAGTTTCAGTGTCCTTCATTTATCCCCTCGGTATGTATACTAGGATGAGGACCAAAAACTAGTTTTCAGGGAGTTTCAGCAGAAAATGCGTTAATCTTGGTGAACAAACACTGTTCCATATTGGTGAAGCAACTTGAATATTTTTGGATAGCATTGAGCAGCAGTCCATTACAGTTACAGCCCCCCATATGTGGCTGATGCTAAATTTCAAGGGTTGCTCCTATTATCCACCAATTTTAAACTGGGGCAGCAATTTATTGCATGTGGAGAGAGAGAATGCTAGACTAAAGCCTCATTTGTTTTCGTAGATGAGATGAGATAGGTTAAGATTAAAGTTAAAAGTTGAATAAAATATTGTTAGAGTATATTTTTTTAATATTATTTTTATTTTGGAATTTGAAAATGTTGAATTGTTTATTTTATTTTGTGTGGGAATTTGGAAAAGTTGTAATGATTAGATGAGATGAGTTGAGAGAAGTTGTGAAAACAAACGAAGCCTAAGTGCTATTCCTAGGAAACCTGTTCATATCTGTTCTGATATTGTCTATAATATGTACAAGAAAGAATAAATTCCATGAAGGGCTTCCATTGTTCTCCTCCAATTGGATATCTCCTTCTAGCTGGGAATTTCAAGACTGCATTCTTCCCACGCTCAGATACCTTCTTGGCTCGGACTGCTCTGTTTTTCCTCTATCAACTTGTATTTGTAGTTTTTGTGGCTCGGCCTTGGGTTGCAGTTGAGTTATTGATTGAGTATCTTATGCAGGTTGCAGCTTTGTGCTTTGCTCATTGGCTTCATACTGTTATTAACATGTAGAAGGAGTCTGCTATGAGTTGCAGCTAGTTGTCTTAGGATTTGCAGTTTCATTGAAGAAAAAATAGTTCCATATTCTGAAAAATCTAGTTTCACCAGATGGAGGAGGTGCCTCTATTGAAATATCTCAAAATAAAAAATAAAAAATAAAATTATTGAGTCCAGAAGCCATCATCTCCGGGTTCATGGGTGTGGAGAAGGATTTTTCACATGGTTTACTGATTTACTTGAAAGATTTTGTTGGCAGGTAGGACTAATAATAGAACTGATGTTTTAGATACCCCTTTGGTCCTTCAAAGAAAAGACTTACGGAGTCAGCTCTGCTGTAACCAATGTCAACTTTAGACAGGTACCAGAACAATAAATCCTTGTTCTGAAGTTGGAACCCGTGGCTGATTATCTTAATTACCATACTCTCACAAAACTATATGTGCAGACTTCATTGCATGGCAGTTTGGAAGACAGGAACCTAGTTGAAATTGCTATTTCTAATGGGAGCATGTAAGATGAAAAATAGTTTGGTAAAAGGTAAGGGATCCACCCCTTCATCTCTACTTCGGAATTTCAAGAAGCATATATAAGTCTTTCAAGTCCATTGCCTGTATATTAATTAATCAGTTGACAACTTTTTGTAGGATTGTATATCATCTATGTGCTCTTGTTTTGATCTGTAGGCATTCTAATGGTGTCTTCCATATTTTCAATGCCAGTATAGACATCTATGTTCTGCAATGTACAGCTTGCCTGGACAAGATGACACCCTTCTAACCTATTTTGTCAGTGTTACATTGTTGGTGTCGCTTTTAGTCCCAAAGTTGTCACCCTTTTTTCCCCTCCTGCAGGCCACACACCACCCAAACAAGTTGATGGAAATTTAAAGTGGAATAAATTTGAATGTTAGAGAAAGGGCTAAACATGGGACAACCGGTAATAGAAAATTAGATTAGGGTTCTCAAGGCTGTTGGTATTGTACTTGAGTTTACAAGCTATGCCTGTATACAATTCTGATCATTTTAGAGCTTGCCAAGTTATAGTTGGTACTAGGATCATTGAATTAGAATGTCTACACCTAGGGATGCTGAAAATCTTTTCTAGTGCTCTATTAAAAGCCACAATCTTTAACTTTGGAACTTGATTATTTTCTTGACTCATAGAAGAGCACGATGAATCTTATATTACGTAAGTTGTGGTCTTTTTTCGCTAACTATTTTGGTAAAGTAAATATAGAGGAAAGAAGACAGAGTTATGGATATTAAATAATATTATTTAAGGAAAATAGTAAAAGAATAAAATTGATTAAGTAAATGCTGAGGTGAATCAATAGAAGCAAAAATCATGCTTAAAAAATTATATAGGTAATAGATTCATGAATCTTATCATAGCCAACCAAAGATTCATTGTGAACTTCGAAAGGAGCTACTCTTGAAACAACAACGGATTGATCTGAATGCCACCGAAGCCATAAAGGACTATCTAATTCTGACAATGAGTTCCAATTGCATTATGTGTTCAGAAAATTAACTTTTTCTTCTTTTCTATTCAAGTCTTTTTTTGGTTCTTCTTGATTCATCTCCGTTTGATTCAATAAAATGATGGAAAGTGCCTATCATATGTTCAATAGTTGTGATACTAACAATGACCTTTTCTGTGAAAAGTGCCTATCATTTGCATATGCATCTCTAATTTGCCAATAAAGGAGAATCATCAAATCAAAAGGACTCTGAAATGATTAGGAAGAAAATTTGGGCTCTGCCTACAACTAATGCAGTCAAGGTTTTCATATGGCGTGCCTATACATGCTCTACCCACTAAACTAAACTTATATAAAAGGCATGTTATTGTAGACCCTGTATGTTCTATTTGTATGAGAGGATGAGACACCAGGTCATGTTCTGTGGTATTGCCCTCCAGCTACTGATATATGGTTTGGAAATAAAACACTTCAAAAGGCCTCGATCACAGCCACTTAACTTTGGTAGGATTTTTCAACAGATGACAAAAAGACTGACATTGCAGGACTTGACATTGTTTGCTATTGTTGCTAGATCTTTGTGGCATAGAAGAAACACCTTGATTCATGAAGGGATTTTTCACATCCATCTACACTATACAACCATGTTGTCCAGGTTTATTATGAGTTTCATGATGTGTTGTTGTCTACAAAACATCCATCACCTCCTGCTCTGCCTTAGATTTTACACTGGGGAGTTCCACAAGTTGATTGGGTTAAAGTCAATTAGGATGTTGCCATCAACACACTACAAGAAAAATAAGTATTTGTGATGGATTATTTACAACGATAATGACTATTTGCGACAAAACAGACTTATTTTGGCAAGAAATAATCATTTTCGCTGAAAATAACTGATCACAAATAAGCAGTTTTCAAAGATTATAGCAGGATTGGTATTGGATTTCTTAGAGACTGTGATGGTAAGGTTTTGGCTAGTTTGATGAAGCCATTGATTTTTTGTTTAGATCTCTTAATAGCTTAAGCTCATGGACTACTTGAAAGCTGCTTTGTTTTGCAAGGATGTTGGGCTGCAGTTTTATCTTTTTGAGGGTGACTCTTCTCAAGTTGTTGATGCTATTAAAGCTAAGGATTCTAATTCTTGTTGTTTTAGTCCTCTTGTATCAGATATCAAGCTTATATTTGCTAGCACTTTTTGGAAAATTAGACATGTTAAGAGGAAGGCTAATATGGTGGGTCATAGACTAGCTCAGAAAGCCGTGATGCTTCTTTCTGAATTGATAGACATAGATTCCACTTCTCCTTGTATTTCTTCACTTGTAATGGTTGATTTCCAACATTCCTTTTGATCTAATGAACCCCGTTTCTGTTTTAAAAAAAAAGAAAATCCAAGAGAGAAATGCGACACTAGCATTAGCCAAATGCTAGTAGAATCCATTAAATCGTTTAAGAAAACCAATATTGACTTGCATTAGATTGGGCAAAATGAAATTATCGTAACTTTTAGCTACACTAATTGAAATAGGTTCAATAAATTTGACTTCAAAAATACAAACTTCATCCTAATTTTTTGTTCTTATTTCACCCAGTCGAACAATACAGCTTACAACTTATAATAAAAATTTGTACAATATTAATTAACAAATTCATAGAAGTTTAGATATTTACCGTTACATTCTCACTTGCAAATAATAATCATTGAAAATATAAGTAAAAAATAATGATTCAATTAGAATGAACTTTATAACCATTATGTTTCGAAAAAAAATTATTAGAAAAGTATGCGCTATAAATTATGATAATAAATAGAAAAAAAATAAAAATATGATCAAAACAGTTCTTAAAAAATAACAGAAAGTTATAATTAAATAATATTCTATCATTATATACAGTTTGGACGGATAATCCAATGTGAAATTAAGTTTTGAGAATGATAGATAAAAGAAAAAAAATGTGATATTAGGTAAAACTTACCTAATGGTATAGCCAATCCAATACTAATTAATGGGAAAGCACTATCTCCCTTCCACAAGTCTTGACAGAAGGGATATACAAACTATTTTAGTCTTCTCTCTCCTTCGTAATGGAAGTTGAGGTGGAGTTGTGGGTCCACAAAAGATTCTAACAGAATTGAGGTGGGACGTAATAGAGTGGTAGAGGAGTACAATGGAGACATAGAGGAGGAGGATTATGTGGACAGCACTGCCACCAGAAAAGTTTTCTGAGGATAGTGTAGAAGGAAGGCGAAGAAGAAGGTGCTTAGCTTAGTGAAGGAGATGAATGAAATAGAAGAGAAATGGGAGAGGCTTTGGCTTACAGAGGAGAAGGGTGAGGCCATAGAAATTGAGGAGAGAGCTAAATAAGAAATCCTATATAAAGGCGAATGTAGTTTGGTAGGGAAGGTCTGTATGGAAAGGAGCATCAACAAGGAAGTGTTAGAGTCCACAATGATGAAAGTATGGAGGGTAAGTAAGCTTGAGAAATTTGTAGAACTTGGTAGGAACGTTTTCACAATAACTTTTGTTAATTAAGCTGAATAAGCAACGTGTATGGAATGGGAGGCCATGGCTCTTTGACTCACATTTGATTGCATTGAAACTATTCGATGAATGTACACCACCACAGAAGTTGAGGTTTGGTCAGGAGACGTTTTGGGTTTAGATGCATAACATGCCTCTTGCATGTATGAATGAAGAACGTGGAAGTAGATAGGGAAGACCATAGGCATGGTAGGGAGGTAGATGTGAAGGAGGATGGTAGTGGATGGGAAAAATGTCTAAGGGTTCTCATTAATATAGATCTTACTAAACCACTGGCCAGAGGTAGAACCATTACTATCAAAGGTGAAAAGCTATGGATTCCTTTAAGGTATGAGAAGCTGCCTAGGCTTTGTTTTTCTTGTGGCTGTCTAATTCATGGATTTAAAGGATGTGAAGGAAAAGATGAAGGGAATGTTCAATATGGGACGTGGCTTAAGGCTGAATCAAAAACAGATGCTAGAATGAAGAAAAAATAGGGTTCTACAGGTATAAATAGGGGTGCAGATAGTTACGCTACAAATATGGAAGAGAGGGTGGGTATCACAAGTTGAGGTAGTAACAGAGGGTAATAAAAAGGATGAGAGAAAGAAAAACAGTGAAGAGGTGCATACTGACCTGGTGAGGGTGGATATTGAAGTTGGGGGTGTGGATGAGAGTAGTGATGGGAGAGGCATGAGTGTTGAAAAGCCAGTTATGAATTGCAAGCTATCATATATTGTGGAAGAAAAAAAAAATTAATGGAGGTAAGGAGAGGAAGGGAAGATGAAGGGGAAGCGGCAGGAAGCAAGAGAACTATGCCTATTGAGATAGAGAAGTTAATGGAAGTCCCAGGCTCAACTGTTAAGGGGAGTAAAACAAAAAAGGACTCAGGCAAATGGTGAATGGAATAGAAGAGATAGAGATAAGGGGGAGGATGCAAACAAATCTGGTGGATGTATCACTCGAAAAAGAATGAAAGATGAGAACGAGGAGGAAGAGGCAGAGAGTTTGAAGTACAAAAAAAGGTAGGTAGAGCAGTTATAAGAGTGTGGAAGGTTCATATCAAGTATTGGTGGCGACTATCCAACAACCCCGCCAACCACAATGAAAATATTGAGTTGGAACTGTCGAGGGTTTGAGAACCCTCAGACAGTTCAAGACCTCTACCATATGGTAGAGGAGAAGAAACCCGATTTAGTCTTCTTAATAGAGATTAAGTTAAGAGCTGAGAAGTGCACTAGATTGAAGAAGAGGCTCAATTGTGAAGGTTGCTTTGTGGTGGAGCCATATAGGAAAAGGGTGGTTTAGCACTATTATGGAACAATAGGGCTAAGGTAGAAGTATTGAACTACACTCAGAGGCACATAAGTGCCTGGATCACAAAGGGAGAAGGGAATGAAAGGTGGATGCTGACAGGTTTTTATGGTCAGCCTGAAACTGTCAAAAGGGCAAAAACTTGGGATTTACTTTTATCATTAAGGCCAGGGTGGTGTGTGATAGGGGATTTTAATGAAATCGTTAGCCCATGATGAGAAGGAGGGTGGCAAGCCGAGACAGGAAAAACAAATGGAGATTTTCATATCAGTACTTGAGAAGGGGAATCTTTCAAACTTAGGATGGAGAGGGAATAAGTTCACATGGAGTAACCAACATGTAGATGAAACTTTCACAAAAGAAAGGCTGGACAAGGGTAGTGGCTAATCCATGTTGGGCACAAATGTTTAGAGAGTATTGGGTGGAAGTACTAACTGGAAGAAGTTCAAATCATAGGCCATTATTGTTGATCATGAATAAGGAAGGCAGGAAAGCATGGAGTGGGAGGAAAGTTTTCAGGTATGAAGCTAGCTGGGCTAAATAGGAGGATTGTCAATGAGTTATTAAAGGGCCTGGCACAATTATGGGGAAAGAGAAGAGTCAGCACAAAACATTCAAAACCTGTTGGAGAAGTGCAAATGAGCTCTTACCAGATGGAGTGACCAGTTGAGTGTGGACAGAGTGAAATAAATAAAGGAAAAGCTTGAGATCCTAAAAAAAATGCAAGATAAGAGAGTAGTTACAATTATGCAGAGATCAAAAGAATGCAAAGGGATATTGGGGTCATGCTTGAAAAGGAGGATGAGAAGTGGAAACAAATAGCTAAAAGGAACTGGTATGCTATGGGGGATAGAAACACCAAGTTCTTTCATGCTTGTGCAAATAAAAAGAAGGAAAAACAACATAAAACAGGTTGTGATGAGCAAGGGAGGGTTTTTAAAAGCCATGATGAGATTGATGGAGCTCTTAGAGTTATTTTAAGAAGTTATTTACCGCAACTCAGCCAAGCACAACATATATGGAAGATTGTTTGCAACATTTGGAGCCTCAAGTCACAAGAGAAATGAATGAGAGGCTTGTAAGGCCTTTTTGCAGAATGGAGATTGAGGTAGCAATTAAGCAAATGACCCTTTGAAGTCACCAGGTCCTGACGGATTTGGTGCTTGCTTTTACCAGAATCATTGGAGCACAGTAGGAGAAGAGATGTGTTCTGCAGTGCTAGCTTTCCTAAATGGTAACATCCTCTATCCTTCTATTAACTTTACTTACATTGCTCTTATTCCTAAAACAAAAGACCCCAAGGTTGTTACTGAATATAGGCATATAAGCCTTTGTAATGTCATTTAAAATATTGTGTCTAAAGTGATAGTAAATAGATTCAAAGTAGTGTTGACAAAAATCATATCAGCCAACTAAAGTGCTTTCATACCAGGAAGAATAATAACTGATAACATTATGGTTATATATGAGGTTTTGCATACAATGAAGGTGGGGAAGAAAGGTAAAAAGGGAAGTATGGCTATTAAATTTGACATGTCAAAGGCGTATAATAGAATAGAATGGCCATTTGTGGAAGCAGTCATGAAGAAGATAGGTTTCTGTAATGAATGGTCATAATTGATTATGAAGTGTGTTACTTCAGTATCAAATTCAGTTTTGATAAATGGTAAGCCAGGGGCTAGAGTGTATCCTTCGAGAGGATTAAGATAAGGGGATCTTTTATCCCCTTATTTATTCATTATGTGTGCAGAAGGTTTGAATTCTCTACTTAACAATTCATATTATAAGGGGGAAACAAGAGGGGGATCAAGGATAAATCACTTACTATTTGTTGATTGTGTACTGTTTGGAAGAGATTGTGTGGAAGAATGGAGGAAACTGCAAGCTTTACTGATAAGGTATGAAAAAGCCTCTAGACAATTTTTGAACAAGGACAAGACAACCATTCTTTTCAGCTCAAACACCCAATCTGAAGACAGAAAGATGGTTTTAAGGGAAGTAGGGGCCCTAGTGAAGGGCAGCGATGAGAAATACTTGGAGCTCCCACTATGGTTGGTAAATTAAAATACAACACTTTTAAGTATCTTAAAGAGAGTGAGATTTGTCAAAAAATGAACAATTGGAAGAATTTTTTTCTCTCGGGAACAGGGAAGGAAATTATGATCAAGGTTGTCCTGCAAGCTATACCATCCTACACTATGAGTGTTTTCAAGTTGCCTAAGAAGCATTGCAAAGAAATTAATTTGATGCTTTCCAAGTTTTGGTGGGGAAACTAACAGAAAGAAAATTATATACAATGGAGGAGTTGGGAGAAGATGAGACAGTCAAAAGGGAATGGAGGTTTGAGCTTCAAAGATCTAGAAAGCTTTAATTTAGCTTTATTGGCAAAGCAGACTTGGAGAATAATTTAGAACCCTTTCTCCATGGCTGCAATGATTTTCAAAGAGAAGTATTTCAAAAATTCCTCACTGTTGGAAGCAAAGTTGGGAAATGCACCCTCTCTAATTTGGAGGAGTGTATGGAGTTTTATTAGGCTACTAAAGGAGGATCTTAGATGGAGGGTGAGGAATGACAATAAAATAAAAATATGGGTCAAAGGTGGCAGTCAACACCTTCATCATTCTGTGTTCAATCCCTATTTCGAAGTTGAATGGTGATGCAAAGGTCAAAGAACTGATACATGAGGAAAAGAGGGAGTGGACTAAGAGTCTTATTATATGAGTATTTAGGAAGGAAGAGGCTGACCAGATATGCAGTATCCCTCTAAGTAGAAGGAATGTAGAGGACAAAATGAAGTAGAAGGAATGTAGAGGACAAAATGATACAGGGTCTTCCTAGAAGGGTTTATTCAGTGTTAAGAGTGCTTACTTTCTGGAAGAAGCAAGGAAAAAAACAGTGCTAGGGGAAACATCAGTAGAGGTTGAGATTGACAAAAGGTGGAAGAATATATGGGGCCTGAACATACATGGAATGATGAAAACTTTTCTGTGGAAGTCAAGGAACAATCTGTTAGCTACAAAAAGAAACTTGTTTGTTAAAACAATTGTTGAGGAACCAAAGTACCCCATATCTTTACAAGAAGAAGAGTCAGTGATGCATGTATTGTGGCATTGCCCTGCTACGAATGATGTATGGGCCATGGCTTTAAAACCAATTCAAAAATGGAGGATAGTTGAAGGTGATCTACTGAAGCTATGGGAATAGTTGACAGGAAAGCTCAACAAGATTGGATTGGAGGAAACAACAGCAATTATGAGAAGCTTATGGATTAGAAGGAACACATTCATTTTTTGAAAAAAAGTTTCATAGCCCTGTAGTGTGATTACATCAGCAAAGGAAAGCTTGGATTAATTTCACTTAGCAAAGGAAAGTCCAGAAATACTAGAGAATTCTAACAATACAGAAAGGGTGGAACAGCTATGGAGACCACCAGGAGAGAATTGTTTAATGGCTAATTGGGATGCAGTCAATGTTTTGAATACCGAACCGGTGACCGTTTTGGTTGAGGCATTGAAACAAGATATTTCGTTACCGGTATCGTTTCAGAATAGTTTTATATGAATAAGTTATATATATAAATATATATAAAAATAATAGTCTATATATGAATAAATTATATATAAATTATAAATAGTCTAGTATGAATTGGGGGGTCAAAAAATGAAAAAAAAAAAAAAAAAATAAAGGCCGAAATATCAGCCGATATGGGCCTAAATAGCCAAAATTCTGACTGGTATGAAACAACAAGCTTCCTTGTACCGACTACACCAAAGAAATAGTATATTTCGACTGTATCAACCGGTACTGTACGAAATTCAAAACATTGGATGCAGCCCTTGATGTTAAGACGAGGAAGATGTGGATAGGGGTTATCATTATAAATGAAAAGGGGAGGTGATAGCTTGCTGTGATCAGAGAGGCAATGTGGAGCAACCAGCTATAGGTGAAAGTTTTGCATTGAGGAAAACAATGAAAATCTGCAGTGACTTGAGCTTCAATAGAGTGATACTAGAGGGGGATGCACAGGTTATTGTCAAAGCAGTTAATGACTCAAATGAAGACTTCTCCTACTATGGAAGCATAATCGAAGAAATGAAGATTTTTTTTACAAGCATGGCCTAACTGGAAGGTGTGGTATACGAATAGAAGTACAAATTCAGTAGCTCATTACTTAGCTAAAGTAGCCATACATTTAGATGCAGAGAAGGTGTGGATATAAGAGGTACTTGTTTTTAATTATTTCAACTTGTTTACAGAAAGACAAAGAATGTATTGTAGACATTGTTCTATGAATGAAAGTGGAAAGTTCTATTTCAAAAAAAAAAAAAAAAAAAAAAAAAAAAGGGAAAGCACTATGTTATTTGGGTAAAGAAAAATGATATTGTGTTGTTGCCGGGTATCGAACCATACTTACCACCATACAACGAGTTCTTGAAGTTTGTGGTCAAACATTAAACTTAATACTGAATGAGTATCTTTACTTACAAAGCCATAATCATCATACAGGCAAACAAATATTAATGCCCAGAAAAAAAAAAAAAAAAAATAGATTCAGTCCTCTCAATTGCCTCCCCATTTTTTCTTCATCCAAACAATGGAAGGGTTCACCATTTCCTTTCATTCCTCTCCTTTTGGCATTCCTATTAGGGGTAAAACCCCCTAGCCCATAGGATCATACTAGCCCAGCCCATTAAAGACCATCATTAGGAGGCAAGTGGGACGAGATAAGGAGGGAACAAGAAAAGAAAATCTCAAAAGAGAGGAAGGCAGGTGTAAAGGAAAAAGGGAGAAAAAGTAGAAAAAAGGAAAAAGGAGAGGAGACGTAAAGCAGCCCTTCATCACCACTCCCAAGGGCCAAAATAAAGAGGGATCCAATCGGATGAGAAATGGACTCATTGACCTCCATTGTATAGTGAGAAATGAGAGACCGTGAGAGACTGTAAAAATGCTCATATTATAGTGGACTTGCCCTCCAAACGACCCGTGGATGTAGGCACTATGCCAAACTACGTAAATTTGTATGTCTCTATCTTTTTTTACATTTCTTGTATTTATTTTCTATTCAATACTATTGATGTACATACGGACACCGCAGCCGCTCCGAACTATAGTCAGGGGCTCCAAAACACACCGATCAACACCTGAATCTTCACCATGGGCTGTGAATGATTCTTTCTCCTATTTCTAGCCCGTTGAGCTATTTTCCGACATTAACATCTGGCGCTCTCTGTGGGATCGATTTATTTTCTACACTGAAAATGGGAGAAGGACGATTTTTCGGCGTGCAAAATAATCTTAGATTGAGTAGATAGATTTTTCCCCAGATAAGT